>NC_039362.1:123626515-123693266 GCF_003573695.1 Papaver somniferum
GGGGGGGGGGGGGGTTAGAAGAAGTCATGAGAGAAGCTAACTCCACGCCCTTAACTCATCGCTTGGCCAACACCCCTATTCCACTGAAATGCCCTGTCCCTACGTTCGAATGCTATGATGGATCCAGCGACCCTGCTGCACATATTCGGTACTACAACCGTGTCTTAGCTAGATGGGGTCAGAACGACGCCATACTCTGCAGATACTTCCCGTAAAGCCTGAAGGGATCGGCGTTATCATGGTTCGATAATCTGCCACCAAATTCTATCCACTCATACGACCAACTCGCAGAGAAATTCTTAAGAACGTATATGTACAACAAGACTGTAAACACCGGAATGGATAAGCTCTTTTCACTAGCGATTGGCTACAAGGAAACCACGAGGGAGTACACTAACAGATGGCACAAGATCTGCCAAGCCATAGGTAGCATGGACCCAGTGGTAAGCATCAATTGCTACAAATGGGGCTTAGACCGAATGAGTCCCCTATTTGTTGAAATTCATGGGAGCGTGCCTAAGACAGAGGGAGATCTTCGAATAATTATCGAAAAGCATGCTCGACTTGAAGAAATTCAACGGGAAAACCCGAGGGCATATCCGCAGAGGTCTCACCGCACCAATTCAGCGGAACAAACCAATGGGTCCAAAAGGAGTTGCTCAGGGGAGAGACCTCACGAAGATAGGAAGGAACGAAGGGATGAACGAAGAGCAGGTGACCGAAAATTCGAAGATCAAGTTTACACGAAACTCAACACTAGCTATGCTCGTATCCTACGAGAGATCAAAGGGAGGGAAAACTTGGAGTGGCCATGGTCTAAGGGAAAGCATCCCCCGAGATCCGAGAAGTCTAAAGATTACTGTGAATATCACTGTTTCAACGGACACCAGACCGAAAAGTGCAAGAACCTTAAAATAATGATCCAAAAATTAATTGATGCGGGAGAGCTCAAACATTACGTACGAAAGGATGTTACCGAGGACATATCTAAGCGAACCAAACCAGTCCAACTTCCGGAAGGAAACCGAACAATCAACACAATCTCGTGTTCTGAAGCCACAGGACCCTCACTTACAGCGCAGATAGGAAAGAGGTTACGGAAGCAATTAGAAGACCGCTGCGAATTATATAAGGTCGATGGGATAGTGGTGGACGAACACGAAGAATGGATGGAATCTCCTATCATCTTCGATGCCGAGGATATCGAAGAAGATATGAAAGACCATAACGATCCCTTGGTCCTAACACTACCAGTAGCTGGATGTAACCTCAAAAAGATCCTCATAGACGGGGGAAGCTCCGTAAACGTACTATTTTACGATGCATTCAAACGGATGAAGCTCCATGATGAACAGTTAATGACCTCTTATCACACCATCTATGGATTCAATGGAGCAGCCACGAAGCCCTTGGGAGACATCGTGTTGCAGGTTAACGCAGGGCCCATGAAACTGGAAACCCGATTCAGTGTGGTGGACACCCCTTCCCCCTACAACGCTATTATTGGACGAAAATGGATACATAAGCTCAAAGGAGTTGCGGCAACGTACCACCAATATCTCAGATTTCCAACACCTGAGGGAGTAATGGAAATCAAGGGAGATCGGATCACTATGCGAGAGTGCCAGGCCACTCAGGATCATATCAACAACGAGCAAGAAGAGCAGCGAAAAATCCGAAGAGTAAAAAATCAAGAAACCGCGAAAGAGAAGGCCATAGACCTGTTCCTCAAGGAAACTACAGGGAAGGGCTTGACGAAAGATGATAATGTCCTAAGCACAGAAACAAGTACTTCAACAACCAGCGAAGAACAGAAACACGCTAAATAGCAATTAAAGAACGTCCCAGTCCTCGGAAACCCGAAGCCTGTGTTCACACCAGTGGAGCCCGTAAAGGAAATCAACATAGGAACGGAAGAAAACCCGAAGATGATCAAAATCGGGACCATAATGGACGAAGGAAGGGAACATTCCTTAACCAAATTACTTAAGGAATACGCGGATGTGTTCGCCTGGAAGCTAGGAGATATGCCGTGGATTGACCCAAAAGTAATCCAACATGAACTACGCATCAAATCGGGCACGCCCCCGTTCAGGCAGAAAATACGAAAAGTAGCTCCAGAGTATCATGAGGAAGTAGAAACAGAATTTCGGAAACTAATAGACGCAGGATTTATCAAGGAAGTCAAGTATCCTACCTGGATCTCCAACATGGTCATTGTTCCTAAGAAAAATGGAGGGGTTAGAATATGCATCGACTTTACTAATCTCAACAAGGCATGTCCAAAGGACAGCTATCCCCTGCCGAGCATAGATCAACTGGTTGAAGCAGTGGAAGGGTACGAAGAGCTGTCGTTCATGGACGGATATTCTGGTTACAACCAAGTAGCCCTGGCAGAAGAAGATCAGCCACACACAGCGTTCTACACCCCACATGGCCTTTATTGCTATACTAGAATGCCTTTCGGACTTCGAAACGCAGGGGAAACATACCAAAGGATGGTCGATGCTATCTTCAAGCCATGGATTGGAGGAACCCTAGAAGTCTACGTTGACGACATGCTCGTCAAAAGCAAGCTGCGTAAAGATCACCACCAGGACCTGAGGAATATCTTCAAAGCAATGAGACAGCATCACATGAAAGTGAATCCGGAGAAATGTACTTTCGGTGTCACCTCGGGGAAGTTCCTCGGGTATCTGGTAACAAAAAGGGGGATCGAGGTAGACCCAACAAAGATTCAAGCCATAGTAGAGATGCCGTCCCCAAAGAATTTAAAGGAAGTACAGAAGCTCAATGGATCTATAGCAGCGTTGGGCAGATTTATTGCACGGTCTTCAGACAAATGCAAACATTTCTTCAATATTCTCAAAAAAGGGAGCAGGTTCGAATGGACCGCTGAATGCGAGGAAGCATTCTAAAAAATCAAAGATCACCTAGCCTCAATCCCGATCCTGCAGAAGCCAGACCCTGACGAGGTTTTGGCACTATACATAGCAGCAACAGAGGACGCAGTCAGCGCGGTATTAGTCAAAACCAATACAAAGATAGAACAACCTATCTATTACGTCAGCAAGACCCTCAATTCTGCGGAAAGAAATTATACTAAGATTGAACAACTCATCCTCGCACTGGTATGGGCTACCCAAAAACTGAGAACCTACTTCCTAACTCACCTCGTCAGGGTCCCATGCAAAGCACCATCGGAAGCAGTCCTCAAAATCACGGGAAAAGTGGGCCGAATAGCCAAATGGAACACCCATCTGGATCAATTCAACATCATTCATGAAATTCAACATTCTCGGAAGTCCCAAGTTCTGGCGGATTTCTTAGCAGACCTCCCCCTTGACAACGACGAAGAGATTAAGGGAATACCAGAAGCCGAGGAAGAAAACAAGGATCCAATGGATATCCTCGAACCTGTGAGTCAAAGACAATGGGAAGTCTTCGTCGACGGATCCAAAAATAAGGAAGGAGCAGGAATAGGCATTGTCATTATCACCCCAACTGGAGAAAGGATTATACAGGCACTTAGATTGGAATTCAAAGAGCATACCAACAACATTGTTGAATACGAAGCTGTTGTACACGCCCTCCGTATAATAATAGAGATGGGGATAACCGATGTAAGGCTGACAAGTGATTCGCAGCTTGTCATACGACAAATAGGGCTCGAGTATAATGTGTACGATGACACCCTCTCAGCTTACATGGCCTTGGTCCAAACATTGGCATCACAAATCCCGAACATTAAGTTCCGGCACTTATGCAGAAGGGACCTCAGGCATGCGGATGCCCTAGCATATATATCATCCATGCTGAGGGATAAAAATGTCGAAGCTATTAAAATAGCAAGGGTATACGAGCCTTCGATTGCATCTCAATTCTCCTTCGCTACCAACCAAGATACAGTGGAAGAAAATATTGAAGACCAGGTAGGAGAAGACATCCATAATGACTTTGACGAAGAGGATATCCTGTCAAGAGCAAATCAAGACGAAGACTTCAGCAACGAAGATGACTGGAGAGTGACAATCCATGCCTTTCTCGAAAAAGGAATCTTACCTGCGGATCAGAAACAAGCTAGGAAGATACTCTCCAAAGTGGGAAGATATGATCTTCGGGATGGGGTCCTGTATAAGAAATCCTTCCTTGGACCATTACTACGTTGCTTGTCCCGGAAAGAGGGGCATCGAATTCTAAATGATATCCATTATGGTGACGCGGGGAATCATAGCGGCATGAGATCACTAGCTGACAAAGCAAAAACGCAAGGATATTACTGGCCGACAATGATACAGGATGCCGCGAGGATGTCCCGACGATGTGAAGAATGTCAGCGCTTCGCAAAAAAGATCCACGCGCCGGCGACAATGTTAAACTCCGTCGATAGCTCGTGGCCATTTGCAAAATGGGGCGTAGACATCGTCGGGCCTTTCATCGAAGGATCAGGGAAAAGACGATTTTTGATAGTAGCCACGGACTACTTCAGTAAATGAGTGGAGGCTAAGGCCTTGGACAGGATCAGAGACGTGGATGTGTTTATTTTCATATTCCAGAACATCATTTGCATATTTGGTATACCCGCTGAAATCGTATCTGATAATGGCAAGCAATTACAGGGGAAAAATATAGACATGCTCTTCGATACTTTCAAAATAAGAAAGAACAAGTCCACCCCCATATACCCTCAAAGCAACGGACAAGCGGAAGCTACCAACAAGACCCTCGCCCTTATACTCAAAAAACAATTAGACAAGCATAAAGGAAGATGGTGCGAACAACTGCACAATGTGTTATGGGCATACAGGACAACACGAAGATCCGCCACCGGGGAATCCCCGTTTCTTCTAACTTATGGAGCTGAAGCAGTCATACCTACGGAAATCCTCATGCCAACCACGAAGACCGAAGCTTGGGAGAAAAACCTCACAACAGGTATGATGTTAGAAAGGTTGGACGACTTGGAAGGAAGAAGGGAAGTCGCATTACAAAAGATGGAAAATTATCAACGAAGACTAGCAAGGGATTACAACAAAAAGGTAAAGCTACGGAATTTTGTAGAGGGGCAGTATGTGTTGAGTACAATCCCACGGTATCAGCAAGAAAAGAAATTGGGAAAATTAGCACCTACGTGGGGAGGACCTTTTGTAATACACGACGTTGCGGGTAACGGTTCCTACTACCTTTGTAATCTAAAAGGCGAGGTCCTCCGGAATCCTTGGAATGCTAAGTGGCTCAAACCATACTTCCCATAGGAGCAACGCAGACTTGAATCTGCTTGGAGTGTACCAGAAGAAGAAGGGATCCTAACCGCTCCACATGTTTCTATCTCTGGAAGAGGAATTGCAGGCCTCAACTTATCAATCAAACAAGCTTTCAAATTATCAAATTAGCGGAATCTATCGACAATATTGGGGAAAGTAGTTAATCTGCAATCTCTCAGGGCTCCCCCATCAGTGTCCATAAGTGTAAGACCATGGGGAAGGCACCCAGCAGAAAGAGATACCCAACCAATCTTAAGGCAATGGGTCGACGGAATGGGTGTGTAAATATTTTAATCCCATATCCTAGAACGTTGCCCCGACCCCCACCGTCTGGGAATCCTCTGGCCCAGGATTCGCCAGCGGGGTGACAGGTCTCAAGACGAGCACGAAGGTACCTTCCTTCAGTACCGCACTCAAACACTTAAAAACTTTTGCTTTGTTTTTTCACAAATGCTTAAAATAAAAACAAACCAACATTGCAGGTATATCAAGAAAAGGATCCATTTCATAAAGGATGATTACAAAAAGTGAAAGGCCAATTCAAGGATACACATCAAAAAATATTCCTTTTACAGGATATCAGCAAAAAATATTCTTGTTACATGATTCCAAAAAGGGAAGGATAATGATGCCGCGGCCCCTACAAAATGTTGCGGTCTCTGCCTAGATTGCTTCCCCATCGGCAGGATTATTCCGAAGACTTGAAGGGACGCTCCCACCAGAAGAAGGTCCCGAAGAGTCAGGAAAGGCAGAAGGAACTGGACGACGAGGATAGTTCTTCACGAGACCATGCTCGTTCTTTAGGCCAAGTTTTATCCTCTCCAACATCTTGTTCGTCTCCTCAGCCAATTGACAACGAGCCTTGTGCTTAATAACTGTTATCCGCTGTTGGGCTTGGGATAATAACGAAGATAGCCGATTCACTTCTCTAGAAGCAGCACCAACGGCCTCCTCACGGTTTGCCGCTAAATTCTTGAAATGATTGGTCTGTTCTTCCTGCTGCGCTAAGGAAGATTGAGCCTTTTCAAGTTTTTCATTTGTGACGCGAAGGTGTCCCTCGAGCTCTGAAAAAGACAACACCACGGAGTTAGCGCAGAAAAAAAACACGGTCACACTCGATGAAATAGGATTATACCTTCGACACAAGCCGAAGCCTCTTCATACTCATTAACAACCGCATCTCGCGCTTCATCAAGATGGTCATATTCCGCGGATAATTTCTTATAGTCTAGTTGAAGGTTGGTGAGAGTAAATTGACAGGCATCTAATTCTACCTGCTTCATCGAGTCCATGTGACGAAGATGGTCGAACTCTTTATTTATCTCTGAGACCCCTTTGCTAAGTCTGTACATACACACTTCAAGATTCCTCTCAGACTCAGCCTGACGAGCTACTTCAACGCGGGACGCGGCAAGGGCCTTGCTTAGAGCATGGGCTTCGGCACGGGCATCATCTCTTTCTCTGACAAGACAGAGCATATTATCCTTAACCCCTGAAAGAGGAATGGATTGAGCCTTCTGTAATTCTTCCTCCAGCAGCTGAATCCTAGACTCCAGCAAGGAAGTACGCTCACGGGCTTCCCGAAGACTATCACGTGCCCACAGCAGTGTGCCATTAAATAAAGCACGATCATGGTTGTACAGATTTTGCATGTCGACCATCTGAACATGCCTCGCGCGCCATACCTCAGCCCGAGCATCCCATTTCTTGGCTTCATTCTTAATTTTCTCAACCAGATCTCTAATATGAGATTTTTGCCGAGCTCTTTCGTTTCGAAGCCATATCAGCTCGGGGACGCCACCCACTGGAGATAGGGTGGGGAGACTCAGACAGAACAACTAAGAAATAGAGGAATGACGACATACTGCGAGGGAAAAGAACCAAACCTGTGAAAGTTGAAACTTGGCTGCGAGTTTTCTCTAACTCAGCGCGAACAGCAACAAGCTCGGAACGAAGACCGGCCTCTGCTTCACCCAGCTTCTCTTTCTCCTTGAGGCTTTTTCTCAGTTCTTCTATTTCGACCTCAGCCGCAGATAATTCCTTTTCTCTGTGACGAAGCTTAGCCTCGAGCTTCAGAGATTTCGCTTTGAAGAACTGATACTGCACGTGGTTACAATGCTCACTCCTCATCATCTACACATCAAGATGACAAACATTATTTCACCGAAGCATTCCATTGTCACGAAAAAGTATGTACGAAAATTTACCTCCAAGACACGCTGCTGCGGAAAGCCATATTGATACCCGACGGCGATGGCCATCATATCTGCAACGGAAGTAGGAGGCTCCGGCACAAGGGTAGCTTCGGGAACACTCAAATTTTTTCCCCAGGCTTCAGACACCCGCGCCTTAGACGACATCTCCATCATGCGATGGGTATACGCAGTAGATTCCTTTTCCCCAGCAACAACAGGGGCAGGATGACGGACAAATAGAAGATTCTTTTCCTTGAACCAATCCATGATGGCGTCCTCGCCCTCAGACGTCGGCGACTGGGGAAGATTATCAGCAGGCGCATCAATGACCGATTTCCCCTTCTCTGACACGGCCCCCTCAGCACAAATGTCGGCATGCTCCTCCGCGCCTACATACGCAGCATGCTCCTCCGCGCCACCATCTTCAACAGTAGCGTCTCTATTACCATCACCACCAAGAACATCCCAATTATCATTGGGGGAAAGTAAAAAGAAGTCCTCGGGAAAATCGAGGGCATCGTCAAAGAACTCCCCCGTGGAGTACATCCGATCAAAAGAAAATTCTTGAGAGGCGGGAAGGGTATCCACGACATCACCAGCAGGGACAGAAATTCCCCCAATAACAACGCCATCAGCCACCACGGCTTTGTTCCTTCCTTCATCACCAACATGACCAACGAAGACCTCTTCTTCGACATTGATAGGGGAAGTACCAGTACGTTCCTCCCCATCTGTAATCTCCTCATCCTCAGCAAACTCTTCGTTCACTGGACTAGTAACTTCTTCTTGGGCCTCAGCCTCGCCTATCACAATAGTAGAAGACTGCTTCGGCTTAATCTTTTTCTTCTTCAACACCTTAAAAACAACACCACAAAAAGAATTATTTTTCCCGTCAGATGAATTTCTAAAAAGAAGAAGCGCCGCTAGAATCCGCGTACCTGAGCAGTTGAGGTATTCTTCGGTGGAAGTATAGCACCAGAACCTTCCTCTTCGTCTCCCTATACGACGTCAAGGGCATAAGAAAAATTCATACCCGCAAAGTTCAAACGCCAGGGACAGAAATCTCCATAACGAGCAGGAGGAGACTCGTGTGGCTTACTACTCTCGGTGAGGCGCCAACCGCGGGGACCAGGAATCCAACCGTAAGCCCACGGACCAACTATTTCGATAACGGTGGCGTGCCACTCGTAGTCATGATCGCGCTTAATCCTCTCGCGCGCTGGGAAGAGTTTCCGATGACTAGACCCCTCCGTGCCAGGAACATACTTCAGCTTGGCATCGCTGACCTCATTTAACAGACGAATCTCGCCCCGAGGAGCAGCGAGATTCCGAAGGATGACACTCCACGGCATGCGGTTCCTACTATTGACGTAATCACCGAAGGAGTTATTGAAATTCTCAGGAGTATACCATTCCTTCTCCGCGGGATTGGGGACGTAGCAAGTCATCGACGTCTCCCCCTTACTCCGCAGATAGCACTCCTTCAGGGCGCGGAGATAATTCCCCGATAGTTGGGATACGGAACGACTGTGAGTATTTGTGGAAGAGCCTTCACGACTAGCGAGCACGTCATAGTAGAAGGAATCACCTGATTTGTACAATGGCAGCATAAGACCAGCTTCGAACGCTCCAACCGTCGTTAACAAATGAAATTCATCGAACTCATACTTTGAGATAAGCTCATAAGTAATATCATCCTCAGGGGCATAGAAACGAAACCCGAAGGCTTGGAGCTCATGCTTTTCCTTGAATATTTCGAGATAAATATGCTTGAAGGTTACTTTTTTCTTACTAACCGAGACACTACGTATCAAGGGGGCAGCCTCATCCTCCTCGGCGGGGCCGGATGAACTAATGAACGCTTCGGAAGCTTTTCTCTTCACCGGAGGATTCTTTGAAGATTCAGCCCTCGGAACTACACCCTTCGTATTCTTCCCTTTAAAAGTTGGAGGGGACCGCAGATGATGCTCGGGCACTAACGAACGTAGAGGAGGAACGTCAAAAGCAACAGCACGAGGCGGAGCCCGCGTACTCCTAATATCATCACGAGGACGAGACGATGCGCGATCGAAGACTCTTCGGGAACCAGAAGGATTTGTCGGAGGAATCTCTTCCCTAGAAGACGAGGCCTTCGCTCCAGAAAAAACTCGACTCCGACGAGCATCATCTTGAGATTCTCTACGCGGAGGAGATCTCGATAGACCAGAACCAGGAGTCTGACAAGTAAGCCGCGGACGGTCAGACATGGCTGCAAAAAGATTAAAATCAAGAACAAGTTACACACATTCAAAAACATTACCAAAGATCAAAAAACCACATCAATAGCAATACACACACGATAACGCAGAAACCCTAAAATTAATATACGTGCTCAAAATTCCATAAAATTCAGACCCTCAAAAACTCAAATACAAGCAAAACAGTGGCTTCCTTGATTTAAGATAAAGAACAGGGGCAAACTAGTATGAAAGCATCAAAAAGAAGTTCTTCATCACAAACAAGGAACAACAGTAGCAGAGAATTTACAAATCAACACAGCATAAAACAGTGGAAATAAAGAAAAGAAAAACTTACCGGCAAAAACAGCAGCAGAAGAAACAAACAGTGGAAGCGGGCGTGATTAATGCTAAGGTGCAGAGAATTTAAGATCACAGGTTCAATAAAGACTGACAGAGAATTTAAGGTCACAGGTTCAATGAAGACAGACAGAAAATTTAAGGGCTGAAAAACAAAGAACGAAAACTGAGAGAATGTTTAGGAAGAATGAAATTAATTTTCTTTCTCTCCTTAATATACCCGAAAGAAAGAGAAGGAAATTAATGGAGGAATGGGAAACGTGCCCGTTACATAAGCAGTTAATGCACGAATAAAAGACGTGCCCAAGTATCTAGGAAAAGTTATTAGGAGTGAGAAGAATATGCGACGATAGTTTTTCTTCAAGGCACCCATTAGACATTCAAGCCCGAAGAAAAGGGGCAAATTGTGTACACATATATCTCACTATCAGACACGTGTATATAAAAAGATACGTGGAAAGCATGCAGGCCAAAACATCAAAACATGATGCGCCACGAAACACCAAATAAACCCCGAGGAGTTACTTTATCGCATCCCCAAAAGAGAAGCTAGGATCAACGGTGGAGAGAAAGTTAGCTGACACGGACGTGACAGGGGCAGAAGACACTTGTCTGACACGAGCAGACCCCTCAACTACCCACATTAAACACTCTGAGCAGTGTACGTGTCGATCAACCTGTGGAACGAGCGAGGATGTCTTTGCGGGATCAAGGGGCAAACGCAGACCTCTGCGTGATAGACGCAAGGACACAAGAAGATAAGGTTCCAACGGTCATCAGAGATGGGTCCCACATTCTAACCTTATAAATACCCCGTCTCCACCAAGAGGAAAGTGGGCGGAAGAATCAGGAAGGGAAGGAGAGAGAGAGAGAGAGAGAGTTTGCAAGTGTAAGTTAATCATTTAGAAGAGAGAAACATGTAAACCCAAAAGTCATTCGACTATTCGTGTAACCGTGAAGAATATAGTAAAACAACAAACCCCGTGGACGTAGGCTTTAGTGCTGAACCACGTAAACCTTGGTCTTATTTACATTTCAGCACTTTATATTTATTTAGCCTCATGGATCTTTACTTATACGTTTTGTTTTCTTTGCTTGTACTTATATCCCGTGCGCAAACGCCTCGCATGGAGTTGTTAGATGAGGCTATGATAAACCCGAAGGTTTTGAGTCAATGAATCAACACTAGGATATCATCATCACAAATCTCCTTAGATGATGATGATTGATTGTGAGCACTCGGATCCCTTCGTGATTTGTGTGTCCACAGCCATACTGTGACAAGATAGATTAATTCATTTACAACCTGCACTGCATAAAAGACATGTGAACTGCAAGAGGGGCATGACGTGATGCTTTCTTATATGAAAACACAAAGACAATGGTAAATTTTTTAATAACCTAATCAGTCCTTGCTCATATTTTTACTATCGATCGCGCAAATCAAATTCAGATCCAGTTGAATCTTGCTCATTTGCTTCAAGCATTTCTCGCAGCTCCGATGTTGCCACATGCTTTTTGAAATCATCCTTAATGACCCATATTTCTTTTGATTGAGCTTCTAGCATGGTTTCCAGATCAGAAGATGGTTGTACAACTTTACTTCCATGTTTTTCACTAGGTCCCCTGCTAGAGGAAATGCCTTCTTCGGTCTTAGGAATTTGGGGGACTTAGTCACCAACAACAACCATTTTACGTTTTGCCCCAACCTTTGCAGATTGTTCAGAGTCTTGTGCTGATGAAATAATTCAGGAACTTGGGGTGAGGAGAATGGAGAAAGAAGAGAAATTTTTAAGAGTGAAGATCCTACAACAAGGGAGTAGAATTACCAATTTCAGTTTCCTTATTGAAAAGTTTGAAGAGAAACTATCGGGTTGGAGAATAAATACACTGTCGCATGCAAGTAGGATGGTCTTGACTCAATTAGTTCTAACTTTGGTACCAGTTTACTACATGGCTACTTCTATCATTTCGAAAGAATCCTCAACAAACTTACTCGCATTATTCGAGATTTTTGGTGGGGACATAGCAGCAACAAGAGGAAGATGCATTTTTGAAATGAGAATGGTTCAATTTATCAGAAGGAATGGGTGGATTGGGATTACGATCCTTGTCTGACCTCAACCAAGCACATGTGGCCAAACTTGGCTGGAGATTTCTTCACGACCAAGACTCTGTGGGTTCAACTCTTGCATGCTAAATACCTCAGATATTCCTCTCTCTGGGAAGCAAAGAAGACGAGTGTTTGTTCTACTACTTGGAACGCGATGCTGGCAAGTAGAGACAATCTGAAAAGGGGGGGATGCTTATGGCTAGTTGGTAATGGCCAAAGAATAAATATCTTTACAGATCCTTGGGTACCTCCAATCCAGGGAGTTATTCCCTGTTAGAAAATAAGATGGCAATCCAGAAATTGTTAAAGTTAGTCAACTAATCTGCAGCATCACTGGCAAGTGGGATATCAGCGTTATTCACCAAAATATTGATCCATTCATGGCAGGTCAAATTCTCCAGACTACTATCAATTCCGCAAAAAGTGATACACTCATCTGGAAGTTTACTGTTCACGGAGATTTCACACCTCAATAGTTCCAAAAGTTGTTGGAGGAACAACGTGGTGAAACTTCAAACGCAAGAGAAAATCAGTTCCCATGGAAAAAAGTTCTGGGTTGTCAAGAGAGTGGCTCCTAAAATAAAAACTTTTATTTGGAGAGCAGTACACAATGGCATTGCAGTTTCTGGTAGAATTGGCAGTCTCAAAGGACTGCAATTTATGCTCTAGCTCTGTTGAAACTGTGGAACACTTGTTGATACACTGCAATTATGCTAAGGCAGTCTGGTTCGCTTTTCCTCTTGGTCTAAGGCTTCAAGAAGATAATCAGTCAAACCTACAAAGTTCGTTAGAACTTTGACCCAGAGGTAATGATGCTGAATATTGTACAGCTATGGGGATGGTGATCTGCTGGGCTATTTGGAAAACAAGAAATGCTAAAGTTTTTGAAAGAAAAGAAGTATCAACATTCAAGGAACCCTAGCTTCAACGATGTAATGGTTCAACTTGTATTATAACTTCCCAGAAGACAAATAGACTGAAGCTGAAGTAATTCGTATTTTTGACACAAAAAACGACGAGTTGGATGTTTGGACCCCTCCACTAAACTCTTGTATCAAGTTGAATGTAGACGCGGCTTGGAAAAGTTGTTCTTTTGCCTGCGCTGTTACAGCTAGAAACAACAATGGTGTTTGCTGTGGTGCAACGACTATAACTGGCACGTATGACTGAGTCATCTATGCAGAGGCTGATGGTTTCCTTCTTGCAGCTGAATTAGCTACATGGGTGAACTTTAACACCACCATTATTAAGGGAGACAATCAAGTGGTGGTTAACTGTATCACAGGCAAATCTAGAAGCACCCTTGGAAGATCTGGAAACTGAGATGACATTCACAAGTTGATGTCAAATCTGAATTGCAACAATACCTTCACTTATGTGCCATCAATACATCGGCTTATGAGTTGGCTTCTTATGCTATGACTCATAAATATCAAGATAGATGGATTGGGAATAATAGAAAATGATGGATTTATCGAAGAAGAGGATCGAGATGAGCACCGTGTGAGAGGAGGGTGGGACCACTCATGCCCCATTTTCTATCTCAATGTTTAGAGGCACACCAGGACCGTGGTATTTTCCCGAAGTGCATTTCTGGGTCTTGTTCTTTGGTGTGTCTAGCATAGCTGGGAATAATCCACCTTCTAACGGAAAAAAAAATTGATCGTGCAGCGCGTGTCCAAATTGAACGCGCCTTCTCAATTGTTGGATATCCTAGGTGTGACATCAACAAACAGTAGAGATAACCGGAGTTAAAAACCCGTTTTTTTTTTAACAGTCGCATCTTTCCAGGATATATTTCACATATCCTGTTTTCCTATTTACCCAAAATCTTCGTACTCTTCCTTTATTTTTAGCGCCAACCATTCAGTTTACCCAAATTTTTGCATTATTTCTTTATTTTTGGCGCAAGCAGATCTGTGAAACACACAGAGATCATTATTTTCCTTTCAATTTCTAATTCAATGATAAATCAATCATGGCAATGTCGAAACACTACTATAACTGCTAACATCATCTTCTTTGCCTTATTGATTAGATAGTTTTTAAAACGATTAAGGTTAGAGACAAAAATGATTTAAGATAGTTGTCCACAACTATTTTTGGGATATTGTCGAGTAGACATACATATTAGTTTGCAGAAACCTAGCACATCATCATTCTGAAATTCTAAAGCACATGGTTTAATGATTTTTTTTTTTTGAAGTACAAAAAGTGGAATAAAATTGTATTAGAATTGGCCATGTAGTCATGAATTCATGAATCAATAACACCAGAAAATAGTAAATTGTTTTCAAACAAAAATAACCAAAACATAAAACTCAAATGCAACTTTAAAAGTATTCATTGTTCCCTTTTCCAACTAAAAGAGTCGTTCATCAAATGACGTAGAATGCTAGTATTCGAAATTAAACTCAGTGTGCTAAATCCTCAATTCTGCAACTCTCCCAACAAAAACACTTGAAATGTTCTTCTTTCCAAGCAAGTACTCACCTTCAATAAGCAAAAATTTTGTTAGTATCAGGGATTCAAGTTGGTAAACCTGAAGACATCTTAAGTCAATATTAAGTGTTACTAACCAAGTTAAGTGTGAACAAAAACTTGGATTTTGCTCGCACACTAGCAGCCGAGATCACAGGGATAACGTTTTGTTGCATCAAAAGTACTAAAAAGCTCTACACCGATACAACGGCAGGATATAATAAGAGAAGAAGTTGAAACAGACAAGAACAATTGTTTGTAAATATAGGCATCAAAAAATGAAGGATTACAAATTCAGGAATATATAGAGACACAGTGAGCTATGTTTACCTCGTTTGATTGCACACAGTGGGATGATTTACCTTCTATCGTAGTTGGATCCTAAGTAAATATACAATACCATTATTAACCACACATGTTAGGATTCTTTTAGCTGGCGAAATAATTTTAATTACAAATGTATATGAAACCATAACATGATGGAAATGATACTCGGATCCTTCCTGGTTTAGGAATGCTGAAAGAGTTTTGAACGATGTTAAGTATAGGCCGAGAAGCGTGTTGGGAGTCACTAGTTTTCTGCTAAGGGAGAAATCCTAAGATGACACCCATTTTAAAATTTTCACTGACCACCTAAAATTGTGCTTAACAATTCTAAGTAGGCTGGCACTATGATAAGAAATTTGATACCATGACAAACTGCATATTACATAGAGGTCTACAAAGCTAATTAAGTACATACCTTGGAGAAAGGTTGTGGACAGTAGTAAGGTACCGATGGCATGGCAGTATCTCCTTTCTGATACATAGAATTTTGTTGAACAGTTGAGATACTTAAGATGGTACTGCCGTTAAATGAAGACGACATTGAAATTACACGTGAGAGTTATTCATTGTTATCAACACCCAAAGCATGTGCTGGGGTTACGTCTTCAACGTCATTATCAAAAGGAGATATATCTTCAACAATCGTATCGAGATGATAAATTTCTTCAATATCTGAACCAACATGAAACACTTAGAACATTTCCTCAATGGTCACGAATAAATGCTTAGTTTTATATGAAAATGATAGACACATACAAGTATATAAGAGAAATACAAACCATTACTACTAATAACAGAAATATAATGATTACATACCTGAATTCGCCGGTTCGGAATAGGCATTTTTCTTCCCTTTTCTGTTTTTCACTGCCGGTTTGGTTTGGCAACGTTTCTTCTTGGCTGCTTGTTTCTTCTTTGTTTGCTCTTCATGAGATTGTCTCTTTCTTTTTAATGTCGTCGGTTTTGTTTGGGTGGGTCTCTTTGTAGCTTTTTTTGTTGCAGCTTTGGAGCGATGTTTCACTTGATTTTTCTCTATTCCTGTCTTGATTCGGCCAGCCTTCTTACTTACTTTTTTATTCCGAGGAGGATCTCGTATGGTTACGTTATCACCTAACGGATATTGGATACCTGCTTCCCCCAAGTTATCATTGTTTGCATTTATTGTATTCCCCGTCTTTTCAGTTTGATTATGTTCGGCAGACTTCAAATAATTATCCGGCTCTCCGATGGCTCCAGTAAGCAATTTGTTAGTATAAGAAGGTAGTCAATATAGATTGTACAGAATGATATTACAGGTTTTTATTGGTATCGGAAAATACCTATACAATATTAGAAATATCGGCGATACAAAGTCGGAATGATATTATTGGTTGTACAGGCCGGTATGGAGCGATATATTGGTTTTACTTATACACCGATAATATCGGCTACACTGAATAAATTTTCCATCAACATGCATCTGGTCTTTACAAACAAGTACAACGTCATCAATTAGAGAAGGTAAAAAGTCCTATTATACTTTTGATATGGTAGGATATAAGATGGAAACCATATTTCGATTGCAAGGCAGGGAAATGTAAAAGATAAAAGTGAAGGATTTATCGGTATAATGGGACAACAATCACAATGTTGGCTAATAAACCACCTTGTATTTTGGAAATTTGAGATATACGCATGATTCTTATAATTTTTTAGTATGGTTTTATAAATATTTGAAATTCTAGTTCTAATGATGTATCACTGATAAAAGCCAATAATATCTTTTGTATAGGTGTATCGGACCCGACCAATACGAGACCGATACGCGATATTAACTACTTTGAGTATAAGAACTAGAAGTTCGAGCGCTTGTTCCTTTGATAGCTAAAGATAAAGCCATATGGGCCAACTCACTGTATTGGTGAGTAGATGATGGATTATTGCCTTGAATTGGTTTCCCAGTCTCTTCAATATTGTCCAACGACTTGAATAATATTGTGATGGAAGATCAAGCAGTTGTTTTAAGTGAAATATCTTCAAAGAATGCGCACACAACACTCCCATAAATTGAAATTTCTTGCAACTACACTGAACGGAATTATCTGAAGAATTATATGTAACAGTTCGAGCTAAGGAGCAAATAAATGATGTTACCTTATAAGTAGATATCGGTCCATCTTCAGTAGTAAGTTCTGCAATCAAATCTAAAGTATGAACAAGTTCTTTTTGGAAGTAAGAAAACATATATGTTGTATAGCGTTCTGCTGCTCGAAATTCTATTGGCCATTCAGTACGTAAGGGCGGTTTTTTTGCGTGCTTCTGAAATCTTCATACCGTTCATCGTCACGACGGCTACTAAGAACTTTGTCATACTGAATCACAAAACTTTTTAATGACAAGGTTCTCTAAAAGTATTTCTTCAAGAAGTTATTCATGCTTTTGGAACGTTGAGTAGTTGTCATACCGGCACAAAAGTGAGAACGACCATACACCTGCGCCCACATCTCTTTTTTCTTGTATAATTTTTGCAACCATTTATTCCCCGTTAATTTATCATTTATAAGCAACAACTTCCACATAGATTCAAAATCTTCCCCAGTCTCATTCTCGTATATACATCTCTTGAAATCTTTAAAAAAATTTGCAAAACTATAATACACATGAGAAAGATGCGACGCAACCAGTTGAAAAATATGCCATAAACAAATTCAATAGTGAGTGTTTGGAAATACCTGTTTAATAGCGCCCATAATAGCCAATGCTTGGTCTGTGAAAATAGTTTGGGGATGTTTCATAGCATTCAGAAATGTCTTAAACAACCAAACAAATGAGTCTGTACTCTCATCTAGCAATAAAGCACACCCAAAAATAATTGTTTGCCAGTAATTATTAACTCCTACAAATGGTGCAAATTGTTTGTCATACTCATTGGTATTAAATGTTGTGTCAAAGACCAAAACATCACCAAGGAAACTGTAATCCATCCTACATTTGGCATCACTCCAGAAACAGTTGACTGACCAGTCTCATCCACTTGTATCTCACAAAAAAACAACGTATTATCTCTTTGCATTGACCGAAAGTATTCCAAAAGGTGTTCAACATCACCTTTTCTCAAGACATCCTCACGACGTCTTCTTTGTATATGATTATTACAATCCATCTTAGTGAAATTTAGATTTCTACTTCCTCCGGATTCAACAATTAAATATTGAAAAATATTTTTCTGAGTGATACCTGCATAATGTAAATTATCAATCATCCTCGCTTGAGAAGTTTCTATATGCCTATGCGATCTCAAAATATGAACTTGAAATGGACATGTAAGTTGGTTGTTAGAGCATTGCTCGGTCGAACTCGCATGCGTTGCTATCTCAAGCATGTTTGTCAATATTAATGATCAAAACTATATGTCTTGATTTCTAGTATACTTATGACTAAGTCTCGGTCTAGGATAGTTAGGAATAGTTGAGCTCCAGACTCCATGGCGATTATCTTGCAAAGACGAAGAACTACTCAAGGAACCGGTGGAACTTCATCTGACCAAAAGGTATGTGGAGACTTAAACTCATCTTGTCACTCAAAAGTCTATCCACTCTATCTCCTATTCTTGAGACAACAGTCGTATAAGTATGATAGTTTTCATACATAAACATTTGTTATTTCGAGCCGAGTTTACTCGCCTATCTTTTTCTCGAAATACGTGTTGGTAAGCTTTCGCTTTAACCATTTTCATCTTTACCCGTGACGAAAGTCATGATGATTTTTCAATCTTGAAAATAGCTTTGATGACGATAGTCGATTCTTTATGTCTAACGACTGTTATAACATTATAGAAGAATGTTTCAATGATTGAAATGTAGAGTTGAGAATATGTAACCACCTATGGATGTAAGCATTTAGTGTGTTCGCACATTTGTGTATAAATCCATGTGCCGGAAACCAAGTGCGTGCATATGTGTGCATGCGGTATTGGTGAAAGAGACAGGTTGGGTACGCGTATTGGCGGAAGTTCACGTCCTTGAAATTCTGCTGAGTTTGAAGTTTACGAACTCAAAAACCAGTCACCTTAGGTACGTGTACCCGTACGCGTACTGGAGGAACTTTTTCACCCGAAAAAGTCTGCTGAGTTTGGAAACTAAAACCAACTCAAAATCTGGTAGCTAAGGTACGCATACCCGTACGCGTACCCAAGCTAGTTATTTCTCAAATCGGTAGTTCATGGACTTAAAACAATAAATTATAAGGAATGCAATCTTTGCAAACCGTGGGTATATTGTTCATGAATTGATTCAAATGAATCAAACCAATTTTGTTTCAATTGTGTCTATGTATAAATACCTAAGCAATTGAACAACTCTTGAACTAGTTCTTATGAGTCATTTGATCTAGTTATGAGAAAGATGAATACGTTTGATGTGAAAGCACTCATATGGCTAACCATTGGTCAACCATCTGTGAACCAACCAATGTACACGTTTAGGTACGGTTACTCAAACCTAAATGAATACATTTCATTTGTGTGTGACAAACTAAGTTTCGATCAAACGGTTGAAAGATATTAGCTTGGATAAATTAGGTTTTTCATCTAACGGTAATTATTGAATGCTTTGTTACCAAGGTAACTTAGATTGCAAACCCTGATTTGAAAACTATATAAGGAGACGTCTAGCAACTGTGCAAAACTAATCCCCACACCTCCTGTGTGATACTAGTTGGTTTGCTAGAGTCGATTCTCCTTTAATCGTAGGTTTCTTCTCGAGACCCTGTCGATTAACGACTAAAAGACTTCATTGGGATTGTGAAGCCCGACGAAACTACTTCTCTTGTAGTTGAGCGATCTGATCTTGCCATTTTTTATCGTACGAGTTCAATTGAATAATTGACTTGAGATTATATCTTCGATAGGGCAAGATAAGAAAGAAATCACAAACATCTACGTCTCATCGTTTGTGATTCCGCAATATCTAGTTTCGCTACCATATGATTTAGATTATTGTGAGGTGATTGATAATACTAGGCTGTTCTTCGGGAATATAAGTCCGGTTTATCAATTGATTCTTGTTCACCTTGATTTTTATCAAAAGACAAAACAAAACTTTTAGGTTTATCTGTGGGAGACAGATTTATCTATCTTTGTAGACTTTTCTGTATGATATAGATTTATTTATTAAAGTCTTCTACTTTGGGTCGTAGCAAATCTTGGTTGTGGGTGAGATCAGCTAATGGAATCAAGTGTGTAGTATCCTGCTGGGATCAGAAACGTAAGGAGCGCAACTATACCTTGAATCAGTGTGAGATTGATTAGGGTTCAACTACAGTCCAGACCGAAGTTAGTTTGTATTAGGCTAGTGTTTGTAGCGGCTTAATACAATGTGGTATTTAATCTGGACTAGGTCCCGGGGTTTTTCTGCATTTGCGGTTTCCTCGTTAACAAAACTTCTGGTGTCTGTGTTATTTCTATTCCGCATTATATTTTGTTATATAACTGAAATATCATAGGTTGTGCGTTGTATCGATCAATAGTGAAATCCAACCTTTGGTTGTTGATTGGAAATTGATTGATCCTTGGATATTGGTCTTCGGTACCATCCAAGTTTATCTCTCTTGTATTTAATCAAGACTCGCAAATTGCTTGAGTAAGATTTAAATCAAGAGATAGAGATATTAACTCCTTGATATACTTTTTATTAAGATTGAGTCTGACTGTCTAGTTGATTCTCTTAAAAGTATATTAGAGTTAGTCCATACAGATTTCTAATCGAAATATTGGGTGAGGTTGTTAGACCCCCACATTTTCAATTGGTATCAGAGAAGGCAAACACGTTTAAAAGACCTTACAAGTCTATGTTTGTAGCAATCTGATTCTGTGGAAAAAGTTGTATCTCTTATCTACACATAGTCTATGGCTTCCCATACTTTTGACTATTTCAGGTGTCTTTCTTTTTCCTCAAGGATAACTCCTTAGTTGATTCTTCTGAATCCAGAGAAAGAAACGAAACAATTGACAGAATTTCAGAGGTAGAAAGGAATACCACCTGAACCAAAAAACATCCAACTGAGACGATTGATCTTCACAATCATACTCAACTCTTGGATGAATTTTAGAAGTCACTTAGTCGAGAATGTGAACTCTATAAGATCATTGAATCCTTCTCAAACAATATCAAAAGACTCACTCAAGAAAATATACTACAACAAGAAAAGATTAGTACTCTTGAGAATATTGTTAAAGAGGGAACAATTAGAGAAAAACGTTTAATTGAGACACACTTCTCTGATTTGAATAACCTTCGTGTTGAAACAGATAATATTGTTTCATCTCTTCACCTATCCCAAAAACAGTCTTTCTCCCTGACTAAGAAAAAAATTGTAAAGAGAAATTCTTCTGTGTCACTTGCTGAGTCTCAATATAAGTTACCTGACATGAAGAAAAACTCATTAAAGGAAGTTCCTACAAAATATATTCGGCAAACTTCCAAATGGGACATGTGTTTGAAACAGATGTCTTTCAACAATTCTCGTCCACGAACTTGTTCCTTTTGTGGGAAAAGAAATCATAGTGCTAAACATTGTTTTACACGGAAGAAACAGATCTCCGATCTTCAAAATCTTCTTCGATTTACCGTCAATCATGTTAATCATATGGCGACATCGACAATGTATTTCACTCCCACGGAAAACCAGAATTCTCGTAAAAAGATTTTTAATGACCTCTCATTTCAAAATCTTTACAAGAATCGTATTTTTACTCACTTAGTCATCGTGTTTTTTACACTACGAAAACACCGTTTTCCAGTATCTATGAGAATAATACTGGTAGGTCTAAGTCTAGAAGGTGGAGATCCTTCCCAGTAAATCCTCTAGAACCAATCTCTAGAGGTCTTAGACTTAGTCATCGAAAATTACCATTTATGGATTCTCTCAAAAATCAGATTGTCACATGGTATCCCAAATCATCTCTAAACACTGATGATGAGATCATATCTCATCCTGCTACCTAACTGAAGGTATTCTCATTCTTGTGTCTAACTTGAGAGTTACAAGGATGTTTCTTTATGAGATGCTCAAGTCTTTGTCGATTATCATTCGTTCTGTTGGTCTGATATCTGTTTTGCAGATTGAGTCTTTCCTCTACTCTCTTTGTACCTAATGAATCTTGGTTGCTCTAACTTTTCAGTTTTTGAGCCTTGTTTAAGAGAATCGTTTTGAGAAACAGTTTGTATTTCCGTTTGGGTCTTCCTGTTTCTGATATTTTCTCCAGGTCCACGAGCGTCCAAATCTTCTCTAAGGAAATCTAGGGTTTTCTCCCTTGATTAACAACATATATATGTCTTGTATGTGTTTATCATGTTCCCAGAAAAATATGTCTATGGGAACCTCTGTTGAACCTCAAAAAGAAGTAAACATTGAGATGGGAGAAGATTTCAAAGGATGTGATTCAACTCAAGATCTGATTCTGAAAAAGATGCTTGAAAAAAAAGAGTATAACTCTTGGATAGGAGAATCTGTCAAGGATTTAATCTTCGTTCAGACTGAAGTTAAGAACGATCTTGCTAACCTTCAATTGCAGATAAACCAACTCTTGGATGGACAAGCAAAAATCCTTGAAAATCAAACATCCTGATCAGGAACCTGAAGAAGGTCATCGTTGATTGTGTCAAAGCCAGGCATCTTGCTCGCATTGTTGACCGAAAAACTAATGTTCTAACTCATGAACATGGCGCCTCTACGGTCAAGAAGATCAAGGATATCAGTGACTCCTATTTTGATGTACCTTTTCAAAGGTATGAAATAATCAAAGAAAACTGATTTATTTTTCTAGAAAGTCTTCTTATGAGAATTTATCTCTTATGTTTTAGGAAGAATAACTAGAGTTTGGAATGACCATTATTGTAAGTACACATAGCTATGTCCATTGTTTTCATCTTTTTTTTTTTGGGTTTATTTATTTAAATTCTAAAAATTGGTTTGGAAGATGATTTTTGCAGTATTAATCTTTATGGTTTTATATATTGCAATATGTTATGGGATATGTGTGTTTGCGTCCGTGAACTAGTATTGTCCCATATGATGTCAAAAGTTATCTCCTTTATATGTCAATATGCATGTATTGATAAAAGAAGGAATGAACTTTTGACAAACAAAAGTTAAGCCTATTATGTCAATTATTGATGGAAGATAGGTTAAAATAATTTGTTCACAAGGATTATGTCTATTTTATGTCATTATGCAAATAGTGATGAAAAATAGAATGAATCCTTGTTTATGTCGCAGTATTGATCATTCCCTGATCCATATTTTATGTGTATACTGCAATGCTCCATAAGTTTTTCTTGTGTTGAGCATAAGACGATTGAGTTAATCATTCCTTTATGGTGAACTTAGTCGTATATCCTTAAGCTTTCTTATGTTGATCATTTCCAACTAGATTAATCATAGATTCGTTTGTGGTTATTTTGGTTGTGTATTCCGATTAAATTAATCATGGGTTCTCTTGTGGTTAGTTTAATTGAGAATTTTGGATATAGAAAATCATTTCTTTATGGTTTTTGGTGTCCAATAAAATCCTTCTTTTCTTGTAAAAGTAAGGTCGCTCTTGTTGTTCTCTTGGGAATGACATCAAATGGGGGAGAGTTTTTTTGAACTTGTGCTTAATTTCCATATCTTTGTGGGGAGTGCGGCTGTGGAATTATTTAGGGGTTATCTTGTATCTTTATAAACTCCTTGATGAATGCATTTAGCCTCGGATTTATGATTGCATCTAAACAAGTTGATATGTACTTTTCTTTGGTCTTGAAGCGTCTTCATGGAAATTTCATTAGGATCCCGTTTTCGTAACTTTGCCCATTTTATTGACAAAAAGGGAGAGAATTAATTTGTAGTTCACACTACAGATAAATATGATTTACGTGCTTTACGGGTAATTATGTAAGGAGGAGTGGTTTCATGTTGAGACGAAAGTATTGACGAAGAGGGAGCGATACATATCACCATAGTATTGTTTTCGAAGTTGTGATATGAGAACTTTGATGTTGTGTAATAATACTATGACATTGTATAACAATGATCGAGAGCTTTTGTTTTCTCATTGTTATGGCTACGTAACTTCAACAACTATGATGCTGAACTTACATCCTTTGGAATCATGGGAGTACTTGGAAAATACGAAGTTTTCGAGTAATGTTGAAGCACCAAGGAGATCAAGCATGTGGACGAGAAGCTACAAAGTTTTATATATTTTGTAATCCATATGTATTGATAGTTTTGTTACTAAAATTGACAAAGGGGGAGATTGTTAGAGCATTGCTCGGTCGAACTCGCATGAATTGCTATCTCAAGCATGTTTGTAAATATTAGTGATCAAAACTATATGTCTTGATTTCTAGTATACTTATGACTATATCTCGGTCTAGGATAGTTAGGAATAGTTGAGCTCCAGACTCCATGGCGATTATCTTGCAAAGACGAAGAACTACTCAAGGAACCGATGGAACTTCATCCGACCAAAAGGTATGTGGAGACTTGGACTCATCTTGTCACTCAAAAGTATATCTACTCTATCTCCTACTCTTGAGACAACAGTCGTATAACTATGATAGTTTTCATACATACACATTTGCTATTTCGAGTCGAGTTTACTCGCCTCTCTTTTTCTCGAAATACGTTCAGGTAAGCTTTTGCTTTAACCATTTTCATCTTTTCCCGTTGATGGTTATTTTCAATGATGTTGTAGTAATTGTTCGTTCAAGACTTGTGAAAGCAATAGATTTTAGACTTAATTTTAAAGCAAAGAAAATAAAGCAAATAAATGTTGATATGTTGTGAAAATTATGGAGAGCCTGGGGCTAGGATTTCACCATTCATCAATACTTATGTGGTTCTAAATTAATTTATATCATGCAATTTAAACAATTGGTTCGATTTTGAAGTATTGCTAAAATCAGATTTCCAAAAATACTTATGTTAGTCGCAAGTATAACGCATCAAGAGTCTAAGACTAAGCATGCATCATCAAGAGAAAACACATTTGATTAATAAAAATAATTTAATTCATTTTTTACCAATGCAATTAATCATATAAAAATATTGCATAATGTTAGAGCATTGCTTGGTCGAACTCGCATGCGTTGCTATCTCAAGCATGTTTGTCAATGTTAGTGATCAAAACTATAAGTCTTAATTTCTAGCCTATATAGCTAAAGGTCTCAGACTAGGATAGAAAGTGTAGTTGAGCTCAAGACTCCATGGTAATCATCATACAAGACGAAGGACTATTCAAGGAACTGGTGGAACTTCATCGACTAAAAGGTATGTGGAGACTTGAACTTATCTGTCACTCAAAAGTCTATTTACTCTATCTCCTACTCTTGAAACAAAAGTCGTTTTGATATATAGACTTTCATTATACACATTTGTTATTTCGAGCCGAGTTTATCTCGCCTATCTATTTCTCGAAATATTTGTTGGTAAGCTTTCGCTTTAGCCCAATTCATCTTTACCTAGTGACGAATGTCATGTTATGTTTCAATCACTTTGAAAATTGCTCTGACGGAAAACGGACTGTGAATAACGACTATATAACGTCCTCTGAGAATGTTTCAATGATTGAAATGAGAGTTTAGATTACATAACCATTGGTAGGATATAAGCATTGTTGTGGAAACACATATATGTATAATTCTTTATTCCTTGAACCAAAGTTTGCGAACTTTGTTGATCAAGAGAAACGAAATATGGCGTGAGCCAAGTCCGCGAACTGGCGGAAGTTCTCGACCCGAGAATTTCTGCTGGAGTTTGTGTACTCCTTCCGTGAGCTTAAGTCCGCGAACCCAGTCCGCGAACTTGATTTGGTTATATCTAAAACCGGTTGTTCTTGAACTCATGTTTATATAAACTAAGGAATGCTTTTGCAAACCGTGACTATAAAGTTCATGAACCGATTCGAATAAATCAAACCGTTTTTGCTTCGATTGTGTCTTGTGTAGTTACGTAAGATCTAAGCAATTGAACAACTTGATAACTAGTTCATTTGAGTCATTTGAACTAGTTATGGTGAAGAAGAATATGGTTGATATGAAAGTGATCATATGGCTAACCATTTGGTTAACTATTGTTGATTTGTTAATGTTTGGGTACGGTTACATAAACCCAAAATTTTACATTTCATTTGTGTGTAACAAGCTAAATTTTCGATCCAACGGTTGACAAATATTAGCTTGTATCTAATCACGATTTCATCTAACGGTGGATATTGAATGTTTTCTTACCAAGCTAACATTGATTGCAAACCCTAATTTGAAAGACTATATAAGGGAGAAGTTTAGCACCTGGGAAACCTAATCCCCACACGTTACATGTGATACTAGTTGGTAAGCTAGAGTCGATTCTCCATTAACCTTGGGTTTTCTTCTCTAAACCAGGTTAACGACTTAAAGACTTCGTTGGGATTGTGAAGCCAGACCGATACTACATTTCTTGTAGTTGTGTGATCTGATCTTGTTGTTTCTATCGTTTTGAGTACAATTGTAATACTTGGTTTGAGATTTATATCTCCGATAGGCAAGATAGAAAAGTAATCACAAACACTTTGTCTCATCGTTTGTGATTCCGCAATATCTTTTTTCGCTGCGTCGATTAAGATTATTGTGAGGTGATTGATAATACTAGGTTATTCTTCGGGAATATAAGTCCGGGTTATCAATTGGTTCCTGTTCACCTTGATTTATCAAAACACGGAACAAAACTCGTAGGTATATTCGGGGGAGACGGATTTATCTATTACCGTAGACTTTTCTGTGTGATACATATTTGTTTATTGAAGTCTTCGACTTTGGGTCGTAGCAACTCTTAGTTGTGGGTGAGATCAGCTAAGGGAATCAAGTACGTAGCATCCTGCTGGGATCAGAGGCGTAGGAGCATAATTGTACCTTGGATCAGTGTAAGATTGATTGGGGTTCAACTACAGTCCAGACCGAAGTTAGTTTGGAGTAGGCTAGTGTCTGTAGCGGCTTAATACTGTGTGTGTTCAATCTAGACTAGGTCCCGGGGTTTTCTGCATTTGCGGTTTCCTCGTTAACAAAATTCTGGTGTTTGTATTATTTCTTTTCCGCATTATATTTGTTTATATAATTGAAATTTCACAGGTTGTGCGTTGTTCAATCAATTAGAATATCCAACCTTTTGGTTGTTGATTTAAATTGATTGACACTTGGATATTGGTCTTTGGTACCATCCAAGTTATCTCTCTTTGATAAAGACTCGCATATTTCTATTTGCTTGAGTAAAGATCAAATTGAGAGATTGAGATATAAACTCTTTTATATACTTTTCTCTATATTGAGTCTGACTGTGTAGTTGATTCTATAGAAATTATATTGGAGGTTGTCCATACAGATTGCTAATCGAATTGTTGGGTGTGGTTGTTGTACTTTTTCAATTGGTATCAGAGCAGGCAAACACGTTTAAGACCTTATAAGTATGTGTTTGTGGCAATCTGAGTCTAAGGACAGAATCTCTTCTACGCATACCAAGATGTCTTCTATAGCTTTTAACTATGCCAAATGTCTTGGAAATACCTCAAAGGATTACTCCTTAGATGATTCTTCTGAATCCCGAGGTAAGAAGATTGTTTCATCTTGTGTCAACATATCTCTTTCCGATGAGACATTGGGCACTATGGCAAAAGCTGAAATGGAGCTCACCAGAATCTCAAAAAACTCTGCTGAAATTATTGATTTCCAAGATCATGATCAGCTTATTGATGAATTTGAAAAGTCTCTTGATCGAGAGCATGAACTCTACAGCATCATTGAGTCCTTCTCTAAGAATATTGAAAAACTTCTCCAAGAAACTACTCTGCAGCGTGAAAAGATTAGTGTTCTTGAAGATATTGTGAAGGAAGACTCAATTAGAGAGAAATGTTTAATCGAGGCTCATTCATCAGATCTTAACAGACTTCGTGCCGAGAAAGAGAAACTAGAAGCATCTCTTATTCTAGCCCATGAACAGTGCAAATCATTGGAAAAGGAAAACTCTGTCTTAAGGAGAAATTATTCTGTACAAACTAATTCTCATGAGTTACAGTACAGAACGAAATGCTCTCCGGAAGAAGATTGTGTCAAGAAAAGTTTACATAACTTACAATCTCCTCATATGGCTATGAAGTCAAAACAGGTGCCGTTTATTGCTTCTTCTCCACGAACCTGTACATTCTATGGAAAAAGGAATCACTATGCTATCCATTGCTTTGCCAGGAGGAAAGAAATTTCTAAACTTCATAATTTGCTTCTTTCCACTGTCAATGGAATAAATAGTTCGTCGACTACTACAGTGAATCATATACCCAAAGAAAACCAGAAACCTTATAAATATGATCTCTTTTCTAGAAATCATCACAGGGCTCAAATGCATCCCAATGTTGCTAATAAAAGCATTCCCTATGTTTATAAGGTTGTTGGTAGTAAATCTAAGTCCAGAAAATGGATCCCCTTCTATCTTGATCCTCTTGAACCTGTTGCAAGAGGTCCTAGATTTAGTCCTCAGAGAAAGCCTTCTGACGGATATGTTAAACATGCCATGTCATACACTTCTGGGGTGAATTTCAACATAAAAAAGGCACTTAACACAAATATCAAACTATCAGATGATATATACAACTCCCTTCTCGATGATCATAGTGGGATTAATTTCCACTCTACCACCTGACTCCAGGTATTCTTTTCCTTGTTTCTAACTTGAGAGGTGTAAGGGAATTTATTGAGAAATGCTCAAGTATGTTGTATATAGTTTTGGTTTGAGTCTTTATGCGAGTTTTTCTGCTGGCGGTCCACGAACGTCCGCGTCCTTCTCTTGAGAATTCTTAGGGTTTCCAAAAACAAGAGTTTCCTTCTTCTGTTTATATATATATATATATTATTATATTGTGTTTTTCCATCCCTATAAAAAAATATATGGAGAACTCTACAAAATGTCAAGAGATTTTGCATCTTGATATGGAGGAAGGCGATCAAGGACGTGAGTCGATTCAAGAGCTGTTTCTAAAGAAGATGCTTGAAAGAAAGGATCACAACTCCTGAATTGATGATTCTGTCAAGGATTCAATTCTTTTCCAGAACGACTCGAAGGTCGAGTTTGCAAATCTTCAACTGCAAATAAACCAAGTCTTAGATGGTCAGTAAAGAATTCTTGCTAATCAGAATATTCTGATATGGAGTCAAAAGAAGCTCATTATGGACCGTGTCAAGGCTAGACAGCTTGCCCGGGTTGTTGATCGTAAAGTTAGTGTTCTAACTCACGAACATGGTGTTCCTACGGTCAAGAGGATAAAGGAAATCAGTGATACCTTGTTTGATGGATTCATTGAAAGATATGAGGTTCTCAACGAACTCTGATTTTCTTTAAGTATACCTAGTAAATCTTCTATGTTTCTACTTTGTTTAGAAGAATAACTAGAGTTTGGAATAGCCATTATTGTGATTACACATAGCTATGTCCAACGTTTTCATATTCATGTTTTTAGATTTATTGGTTTAAATTCTAAATTTGTTTGGAAGATGATTTTTGCAGTATTAATTTTTATGGTTTTATATATTGCAATTGTTTATGGGATATGTGTGTTTGCGGCCGTGAACTATGGTTGTCCCATATCTTGTCAAAAGTAAAGTCTTTCGTAAGTCGATATTCTTATATTGATAAAGGAATGAATGGACATTTGAAAAATACAAAAGTTAAGCCTATATTGTCAATTATTGATGGAAGATAGGTTAAAATCTTTTGTTTTGCAAGGATTATGTCTATTGTATGTCATGGTGCAAATTGTGATGGAAAATAGATTGAATCCTTGTGTATTCCGCAGTAATTGATCTTCCCTGATCCATATTTTATATATTACTGTGAGGCTCTGTAATGTATCTTATGTTGAGCACTAAACAACCAAGTTGATTGTTTTTATGATTAGCTTTGTTGTTGTCCGTAAGGTAATTTATGTTGAGCATTTTTGAACTAAATTAATCATCTTGTTTGGTTATTTAGTTATGACTCCGTAAGTTTTCATGTTTGAGCGTTTTGACTGGGTTGATTATTTTCATGATTAACTTAGTCATTGCTCCATAGATTCTCTTATGTCGAGTCTGGCCAATTAAATTGATTACTTTCGATGATTAGTTTGGTTGTATATTTCAATTAAATTAATCACGGGTTCTCTTGTGGTTAATTTAATTGAGTATTTTGGATTCAAATCCATACTTGTGTGTAATTTGTTATGTCCAAAGAAATCCTTCTTTTCTTTCGAAATTAAGGTCGCTCTTGTTGTTCTTTCGGGAATGACATATTATGGGGGAGAGTTCTTTTTGAACTTGTGCTTAATTGCCAAATTTTTGTGGGGAGTGCGGTAGTGGAATATTATAGGGGTTATCTTGTATATTTAAACTCCTTGATGAATGCATTTAGCTTCGGATTTATGATTGCTTCTAAATAAGATGATGTGTGTTTCTTTCTTTTGTTCATGAAATGTCTCTTTCGGAAATTTCATTAGGATCCCGTTCTTGTACCTTTTCCAATTTTATTGACAAAAAGGGGGAGAATTTATATGTAGTTCACACTACAAATACATATGGTTTTCGGATCATTATGTAAGGGGTGTGGTTTCCATGTGAGATGGAGTATTGACTAAGGGGGAGTGATACATATCACCATAGTATTGTTATTGAAGTTGTGATACGATTGAACTTTGACGCTGTGAAATGATACTATGACACTGTATAACAATGATTGAGAACTCTTGTTTTCTCGTTGTTATAGCTACGTATTTTCAACAACGATGATGTTGAACTTACAACCTTTGGGATCATTGGAGTACTTGGAAGTGACGAAGATTTCAAGTAATGTTGAAGATTAGAAATGTGGAATAGGAGCTACAAAAGTTAATTTCTTTATTTTTTGTATTCCATATGTATTGATAGTTTTGACACTAAAATTGACAAAGGGGGATATTGTTAGAACATTGCTCGGCCGAACTCGCATGCGTTCCTATCTCAAGCATGTTTGTCAGTTAGTGATCAAAACTATAATTCTTGATTTCTAGCCTATATAGCTAAAGGTCTCGGACTAGGATAGAAAGTGTAGTTGAGCTCAAGACTACATGGAAATCATCATACAAGACGAAAGACTACTCAAGGAACTGGTGGAACTTCATAGACTAAAAGGTATGTGGAGACTTGAACTTATCTGTCACTCAAAAGTCTATTTACTCTATCTCCTACTCTTGAGACAAAAGTCGTTTTGATATACAGACCTTCATTATACACATTTGCTATTTCGAGCCGAGTTTATCTCGCCTATCTATTTCTCGAAATATGTGTTGGTAAGCTTTCGCTTTAGCCAAATTCATCTTTACCTAGTGACTAATATCATGTTATGTTTCAATCACTTTGAAATTGCTCTGACGAAAAATGGTCTGTGAATAACGACTATATAACGTCCTCTAAGAATGTTTCAATGATTGAAATGAGAGTTTAGATTACATAAATATTGGTAGGATATAAGCATTGTTGTGGAAACACATATATGTATAAGTCCTTATTCCTTGAACCAAAGTTTGCGAACTTTGTTGATCAAGAGAAACGGAATGTGGCGTGATCCAAGTACGCGAACTCAGTCCGCGAACTGGCGGAAGTTCTCGACCCGAGAATTTCTGCTGGAGTTTGTGTACTCCTTCCGTGAGCTTAAGTCCGTGAACCCAGTCCGCGAACTTGATTTGGTTATATCTAAAACCGGTTGTTCTTGAACTCATGTTTATATAAACTAAGGAATGCTTTTGCAAACCGTGGCTATAAAGTTCATGAACCGATTCGAATGAATCAAACCGTTTTTGCTTCGATTGTGTCTTGTGTAGTTACGTAAGATCTAAGCAATTGAACAACTTGCTAACTAGTTCATTTGAGTCATTTGAACTAGTTATGGTGAAGAAGAATATGGTTGATATGAAAGTGATCATATGGTTAACTGTTGTTAAACCAACAAATGTTAATGTTTGGGTACGGTTACATAAACCCAAAATTGGACATTTCATTTGTGTGTAACAAACTAAGTTTTCGATCCAACGGTTGAGAAATATTAGCTTGAATCTAATCAAGTTTTCATCTAACGGTGAATATTGAATGCTTTGTTACCAAGCCAACATTGATTGCAAACCCTGATTTGAAAGACTATATAAGAGAGAACTCTAGCAACTGGGAAACCTAATCCCCACTCCTTGCGTGTGATACTAGTTGTGTAAGCTAGAGTCGATTCTCCTTTAACCTTGGGTTTTCTTCTCTAAACCAGGTTAACGACTTAAAGACTTCATTGGGATTGTGAAGCCAGACCGATACTACTTTTCTTGTAGTTGTGTGATCTGATCTTGCTGTTTCTATCGTTTTGAGTATAATTGTAATAATTGGCTTGAGATTTATATCTCCGATAGGCAAGATAGAAAAGTAATCACAAACACTTCGTTTCATCGTTTGTGATTCCGAAATATCTTTTTTCGCTGCGTCGATTAAGATTATTGTGAGGTGATTGATAATACTAGGCTGTTCTTCGGGAATATAAGTCCGGTTATCAATTGGTTCATGTTCACCTTGATTTATCAAAAGACGAAACAAAACTCGTAGGTATATTCGTGGGAGACGGATTTATCTATTACCGTATACTTTTCTGTGTGATACAGATTTGTTTATTAAAGTCTTCGACTTTGGGTCGTAGCAACTCTTAGTTGTGGGTGAGATCAGCTAAGGGAATCAAGTACGTAGCATCATGTTAGGATCAGAGGCGTAGGAGCATAACTGTACCTTGGATCAGTGTGAGATTGATTGAGGTTCAACTACAGTCCAGACCGAAGTTAGTTTGGAGTAGGCTAGTGTCTGTAACGGATTAATATGGTGTGTGTTCAATCTGGACTAGGTCCTAGGGTTTTTCTGCATTTGCGGTTTCCTCGTTCACAAAATTCTGGTGTCTGTGTTATTTATTTTCCGCATTATATTTGTTTATATAATTGAAATATCACAGGTTGTGCGTTGTTTAATCAATTAGAATATCCAACCTTTTGGTTGTTTATTTAAATTGATTGACACTTGGATATTGGTCTTTGGTACCATCCAAGTTATCTCTCTTTAATAAAGACTTGCATATTTCTATTTGCTTGAGTAAAGATTAAATTGAGAGATTAAGATATAAACTCTTTGATATATTTTTCTATAGATTGAGTCTGACTGTCTAGTTGATTCTCTAGAAAGTATATTGGAGTTTGTCCATACAGATTGCTAATCGAATTGTTGGGTTTGGTTGTTGTACCCCCGCTTTTTCACATAAGTTTATATAATAAATATTACCATATAATTCTTGAGAGAATGGCTTCCTCCATCACCCAGGGAATTGGATTAACTCATCATCATGAAAACACGCTCAAAAGTTGATTTCATTGCTCAAAAATGGTTCACAAATGATGAAATGGGAGAAAAACAATAAAAAACGGGTTTGTAACACTTATATTTGTTACAAACTAGCTGTTACAGAGAACGATATTAATGAACTGTCACTGACACTGTAGCAACAACGACATTTTTTAGGGGTCTTATTTTCTTCGTATGTTCTTCACCAGCAGCAAGTTATTCTCCTCTGAAACTCGACCAATCTCCTCTTTGTGGCTCTCTATTCTCTTCTCAACTCTCTGTAACCTTTCTATGAGTCCCCAGCACCCTATATATACCCGACAGAACCTCCAAATATCGCATTCAACTCCCAAATATTATCTCATTACTCTGTAATATTTTGTTTCCATTTCTTCATGCTTTCGTGTCTGCATCTGTCAATATATACTCAATCACGCATCAAAAGAATGTGTACACGAATCATATGGTGCTAACATGTTCAAAACGTACGCCATCCTTCCAAAAATAGATCAGAAAAATCCCGAGCACACTTACATCTCTGTTTTCAAGAGAAAACATGCATCTTCGCTGCTTCACTTCAACACGGGTCTTCTACCCAAATTCAATCAAACCGAAGACCCATACCAAGCCTGTTAGCCTCAGTCACGTCATCCCAACCAATCTCATCCATTGAGTCTCGCTAAAACATAACCAAAGTGCGAACCCTAATCTTAGCTGGTGACTGCAACAGTTTCCCGCCAATTATGAAATTTAAATGAAGGGGACGACCTCCCCCTAACAGAGATGGGGGTGTGAATAACAGGCGCCCAACTGAGGTGCCCCTTATCCAAAGTGAGGGTGCCTTTAGTAATTTTTCTCCAGGGTCCAAAAAACACTTTTTGAGCAACTTTTTCCACAGAAGTGTATTTCTCCAAAAACACCTACACAAACATAAAAACACCATAATAAATACAAAATCAAGCACTAACAATAGAGACACTGAGGACAATTCAGACACAAAAATGTGTCTATCAAATACCCCCAAACTTATTATTTGCTAGTCCTCGAGAAAAACTAATCTAGAAAATAAAATCCTAACTTACTATCGCAGGCATCGCGACTACACTTAGCACGTGCAGCAAGCCGTTAAACCGCTAGGTGGCCCTAGCAGGCGATTGTTGTCTCGGGAGGGTTTACCAGAGGTGTACCCACAAAACTTTTACTCCATACCCTAGTTATCTACGTAAAACCTTGGAAGGCACTAAAGAATCTCCTTGGTTGGCATACTCTCATTGACTTCAGGAGGAAGTACCCTGATGCGAAATTCCAATTGATGTACACGAGTTTGCACTCAAGCATACTAAAATTCGTATAAGTGACAGAGCTCTACTCAGATAGTTTCTGTACATCATAACCGGAATCAACCAATCACATGGAAAGATTAAGAAGATGGATGTAGAGAAAAATGTAGATGGTTTTGATGTTGACTAAGGTGAACCTATCCTAATGGACTGAGATACCGGTCTGACTAATATCAACACAGCTGGCATATATAAGGGAACCATCGGGTGATAATCCTAACTCTAGGTCAACACAACTGGCATATACAAGGGCACCAGTGGTCGACTTTATTGAATTTATTCCGGTTGGTCTGATGGTCTGGTCTCAATTCTTTTATTTCTTTTTTTTTGTATCTCAATCACTCTATTTCACCCAATCACTTATAAGAAAAGAAAAATAAAAACAGAAGGTGAAAAGGATTCAACGAGATATGGCGAAACTACCATGTTTTTTTTCTAACACCTGAGATCTGTGCTTTTATGAATAGACTCTATAGATGTTTCCATCTAATCAGATTGGTTCCTCAACTCCTACAACTCTAACACCTGAACGGGGCTGACCCACTTACTGTCTGAAATGGGGTAGATAATGCCTGTATCTAACAACTTAAGAACCTCGGTTCGAACTACTTCTTTCATATTAGGGTTTAGTCGACGTTGCATCTCCCTAGAAGGTTTGGTATCTTCCTCTAAATAAATCTGATGCATACAAACAGTAGGACTTATACGCTTAATGTCTGTTACGGTCCACCCTAAAGCTTCTTTTTTTTTGAAGGACAGTTACTAGCCTACTTTCCTGATCACTATCCAAGTCGGAAGCAACAATCACAGGTAAAGTCTCAGACGGGCCTAAAAACACATACTTCAAGGTATCTGGCAATGGTTTTAGGTCCAACTTAGGAGGCTCTTCTAACGAATGAACTAGGGTAAACTTGGAAACTGATAGTGGTTCGAACTTAGGTTTCCATCCATTATTAGTGTCCAACAGAGGAGCTGAATCTAACAAAGAATTCACCTCATTAATCACATCATCATCAAAATCAATCCCAAAGTGAGCTAGGCATTTCTCTAATGGATCTTCTAACAAAGTGTTTGGTAATGACTCCTCGATTAATGTTCCTATCATGTTTACCTCTTCTATGCTCGAGTCATCTAGTTCAGATGGTAGATTACTAATATTAAAAATGTTCAGCTCAATAGTCATATTACTGAAAGACAAATTCATAATACCATTTCGACAATTGATGATCGCACTGGATGTAGCTAGAAACGGGCGACCTAAAATTACCGGTATATGGTTCTCTGGGTCAGGGACAGGTTGGGTATCTAGGATAACAAAATCCACTGGATAAATAAACTTGTCGACCTCTACCAGAACATTCTCGATCACACCACGGGGAATTTTAACGGACCTATCAGCTAACTAAAGTGTCATCTGGGTAGGTTTCTCTCACCAAGTCCTAGCTTAATGTAGACATGGTATGGGAGTAGGTTCACACTGGCTCCTAAATCAAGCAACGCTTTCTCAACACGGTATTTACCTATTGTGAAAGAAATGGTAGGGGACCCTGGGTCTTTATACTTAGGAGTAGTGGTATTCTGAATAATAAAACTCACGTGACTAGCTAAAAAGGCTTTCTTCTGGAGACGAATCTTTCGCTTTCGCGTACACATATCCTTAAGAAACTTGGCATAAGCGGGAATCTGCTTAATTGCATATAATAATGGAAGGTTGATAGTTACCTGCTTAAAACCTCAAATATATCATTAAAGTTGGACCCCCTCTTAGTTGGAACTAGCAGCTGTGGAAATGGGGCTCTAGGAACAAAGCTGGACTCATTAGGACCCTCATTGGTCTCCTTAGAGACTCTATCAGTCTCCTCACTTTCTGGCTCAGAAGGGTGAACTACAACATGTTCACTTTCAGGCATGCGACCTTATTGTCAACTTTCTTTCCACTCTTAAGGGTTGTAATAGAATTCACATGATTGTACGATTTCTCTCCTTTGGGATTAGGATCAGTATGACTAGGGAACCTTCCGTTATCTCTCTCACTTAGAGTCTTAGCTATTTGATGTACTTGAAGTTCTAACTTAGCAAGAGTCTGGGCATTACCTTGAAAATTCTGCTTGGTTTCCTGTTGAAAACTAACCTGGCTCTTTACTAACATTTCCTGGCTCTGTGTTAACATATCCTGGCTTTTTTTTAATATACTAAGAGATTCCTATAAGCTAGTCATTATATTCTAAGAAGGGTTATGGAACTGGGTTTGACCTGAAGAATTTTTATTATAACCAAAACCTGGGGAGGCTGAGAATTACTAGATTGACCTTGATTCTGACCTTTAGACCAAGAGAAATTAGGATGGTTTCTCCAACCAGGGTTGTAGGTCTCTGAGTATGGGTCAAACTTCTGACGGTTTTCAAACCTAGAGTTGTTATAGATAGCATGGGCTTGCTCTTCACTAACTTGACCTTTCCAAAACGAGTTATCGGGTTCTATTCCACAACTAGAGACTTGAGAGGGTCTAATTCTATTATTAGGTTCAACAAGGGACCTATTTTTAGACTGGACCATTTCCAAAGCTTCTAACCTTCTAGACAAAGCAGCAAACTTAGCATCTGACCCAAAGCTTGTATCTACCACATTGTGCTACTTCTATTGACCAAGAGTCTTTTAGGGGGTTCAACACAAGACTCCCACTGTTGGGTTTTTTCAGCTACATCTTTTAAGAAGGAAAATGCTTCATCAGCGCTTTTAATCGTGAACAAACCAGTGCACATAGACTCGACCATGGCTTTGGTCGAATAGTCTAAACCGTCATAAAGAATTTCAACTAGTTTCATTTTCTCGAACCCATGGTGAGGACATCGCGACAAAAGATCATTAAATCTCTCTAAAAACCTATAAAGGGATTCTCCTTCTTGTTGCACACTGGAACTAATTTTCTGCCTAAAAGATGCGGTTCCATGCTTAGGGAAAAACTTTAAGTAGAAAACAACAGTAAGTTCGTCCCATGTTTCTATAGACCCAGATGGTAGGTTATTCAACCAGGACTTGGATTTATCTCTTAAGGAAATGGGGAACATCCTAAGTTTCAAGACTTCATCACTAAGGTCTTTAATCTTAATTGTTCCACAAACTTCTTCAAAGTCCCTAACATGAAAGTAAGGGTTTTCATCGTCTTTTCCTAAGAATATAGGGACCATCTGAAGGATACCAGGTTTCAACTCATAATTAGCCGTAGAGGCTGGCAATATAATGCACGATGCTCGATTGGTCCTAGTTGGGTACATGTAATCTTTCAAAGTAGTCATTGCTGGCACAACTGAAGTATTAGGGGTACTTTCCTCACGAAGAGACAGATTCTCAAAACTGAAGTTTACAAAAACGGTGCTCTCAAAAGAAGAGTCTTCGAGCTCCCCGCTTCCACAAGAATAACTACTAGGTTTTTCACTAATCAAACGACCTAGATTATCTCTTTTCCAAGCCCGCTCTCTAATAACCTCGGGCATACACTAGAAAAACAAAATTAAAAAGAAAAATCCTAAAAGGAAGGGAAGTTTTATGCAAACACAAACAAGGATGACTCCACCACAGCAAACCTACTGATTTCTAGCAAACAAAAAGCATGATGGCTCCACTTAGATTGTTTCTGGACCAGCTTCTAATCCTTCGAAAGGGAATTCGTTATAATTTAAGCAAACCCCTATGGAATCAATCTGAGTTAAAGTAAGTTGAATAGAGACAAGGGAAGCTCAGTGGAGCTTTGATACCCAAGGCCTCACCGGCATTACAAGGCGGCACATTCAACTTACAGAAACCATCATGAACTTCGAAGTATGCTTAAAAGAGTAACCAATATTTTTCGAATGACTTTCCTATTAAGCTCGTTACCCTATCGGTCTCGTTCTAGTCAGTATTTTAAGCTTGGGTTCGCGTTTGGTATCATTTTCTTAAGGTGGGAAAGAAGAGAACGGTGATGAAATCCGAACCCTTATCCTTTATGGCCAGGCCTTGCCCTTTACTAGGAAATTAAAGCAGCCGTATTCAGTTTCTTGACATATATGCAAACGAAGGAATACAGTAACCCGCTGATTGGGGATTCGCGAGTGTTTCGAAAAACTTACCTCTCGTACCAGACGGGCGAAGAACCGTTGTAGTTGACTCGGGCCACGACTCCTATGTCATGTACGAACCCGAGGGGCCGAGGCGATATCGTAATCGTCGTCCTTCTCTGCAAACAGTTTAATATTTAATACTACCCTTCTGTAGGTTTAAAAATAAAAGAATGTCCAAATGTCCAAGTCCAAAGTCCAAATAGGGAAGTGCAAAAATAAAAAGAAATTTACAAAAATAGAGAATATCCTAATACAATTTCTAAAAACTAAAAAAAAAAAAGAATCAAAAAGATAAAAACAAAATCTAATAATTATTTATTTATTTTTTTTGTTGCTTCTTTCGCTCTTTTCGCTTTGTCTTTAACTCCAAATCTTTAAGTATTCACCAAAGGCTTTGGAAAAATTTTCTTTCGCTCCAAATTCCAAATTTGTAGTAAAAAGACAAAAACCTAAAAACGTAAAGTAGAACAAATAAATAAAAACCTTTAAAAAAAATCTAAAAACTCTAGCCTAAAGACAAGTCCGCGTCGGCGGCGCCAAAAATTGATGGTTATTTTCAATGATTTTGTAATAATTGTTCATTCAAGACTTTTGAAAGCAATATATTTTAGACTTAATATAAAGCAAAGAAAATAAAGCAAATAAATGTTGATATGTTGTGAAAATTATGAAGAGGCTGGGGCTAGGATTTCACCATTCATCAATACTTATGTGGTTCTAAATTAATTTATATCATGCAATTTTTAAACAATTGATTCGATTTTGAAGTATTGCCAAAATCAGATTTCCAAAATATCAAATGTTAGTCGCAAGTATAACGCATCAAGAATCTAAGACTAAGCATGCATCATCAAGAGAAAACATATTTGATTAATAAAAATTATTTAATTCATTTTTTACCAATGCAATTAATCATATAAAAATATTGCATAAATTTATTAAATAAATATTACCACATAATTCTTGAGAGAATGGCTTCCTCCGGCAGCCGGGGATTGGATTTAGCTCATCATCATGGAAACACGCTCAAAAGTTGATTTCATTGCTCAAAAATGGTTCACAAATGATGAAATGGGAGAAAAACAATAAAAACCGGGTTTGTAACACTTATATTTATTACAAACCAGTTGTTACAGAGAACGATAATAATGAACTGTCACTGACACTGTAGCAACAACGACAGTTTTTAGGGGTCTTATGTTCTTCATATGTTCTTCACCAGCAGCAAGTTATTCTCCTCTGAAACTCGACCAATCTCCTCTCTGCAGCTCTCTATTCTCTTCCCAACTCTCTGTAATCTTTCTATGAGTCCCCAGCACCCTATATATACCCGACAGAACCTCCAAATATCGCATTCAACTCCCAAATATTCTCTCATTACTCGGTAATATTTTGTTTCCATTTCTTCATGCTTTCGTGTCTGCAGTTGTCAATATATACTCAAGCACGCATCAAAAGAATGTGTACACAAATCATATGGTGCTAACATGTTCAAAACGCGCGCCATCCTTCCAAAAATAGAACAGAAAAATCCCGAGCACACTTTTATCTCTGTTTTCACGAGAAAACATGCATCTTTGTTTCTTCACTTCAACACGGGTCTTCTAGACAAATTCAATCAAACCAAAGACCCATACCAAGCCTGCTAGCCTCAGTCACGTCATCCAAACCAATCTCAGTCATTGAGTCTCTGCTGAGTTTGAAGTTTACGAACTCAAAAACCAGTCACCTTAGGTACGTGTTCCCGTACGCGTACTGGCGGAACTTTTTCACCCGAAAAAGTTTGCTGAGTTTGGAAACTAAAACCAACTCTAAATCTGGTAGCTAAGGTATGTATACTCGTACGCGTACCCAAGCTAGTTATTTCTCAAATCGGTAGTTCATGGACTTAAAACAATAAATTATAAGGAATGCAATCTTTGAAAACCGTGGGTATATTGTTCATGAATTGATTCAAATGAATCAAACCGATTTTATTTCAATTGTGTCTATGTATAAAGACCTAAGCAATTGAAAAACTATGGAACTAGTTCTTATGAGTCATTTGAACTAGTTATGAGAAAGATGAATACGGTTGATATGAAAGCACTCATATGGCTAACCATTGGACAACCATCTGTGAACCAACCAATGTACACGTTTAGGTACGGTTACTCAAACCTAAATGAATACATTTCATTTGCGTGTGACAAGCAAGTTCGATCTAACGGTTGAAAGATATTAGCTTGGGTAAATCAGGTTTTTCATCTAACGGCGATTATTGAATGCTTTGTTACCAAGGTAACTTAGATTGCAAACCCTGATTTGAAAACTATATAAGGAGACGTCTATCAACTGTGCAAAACTAATCCCCACACCTCATGTGTAATACTAGTTGGTTTGCTAGAGTCGATTCTCCTTTAATCGTAGGTTTTTTCTCGAGACCCTGTCGATTAACGACTGAAAGACTTCATTGGGATTGTGAAGCCAAACGAAACTACTTCTCTTGTACTTGAGCGATCTGATCTTGCCATTTTCTATCGTACGAGTTCAATTGAAGAATTGACTTGAGATTATATCTCCGATAGGGCAAGATAAAAAGAAATCACAAACATCTTCGTCTCATCGTTTGTGATTCCGCAATATCTAGTTTCGCTACCATACGATTTAGATTATTGTGAGGTGATTGATAATACTAGGCTGTTCTTCGGAAATATAAGTCCGGTTTATCAATTAGTTCTTGTTCACCTTGATTTTTATCAAAAGACAGAACAAAACTTTTAGGTTTATCTGTGGGAGACAGATTTATCTATCTTTGTAGACTTTTCTGTGTGATACAAATTTGTTTATTAAAGTCTTCGACTTTGGGTCGTAGCAACTCTTGGGTTTGGGTGAGATCATCTAAGGGAATCAAGTGTGTAGTATCCTGCTGGGATCATAGACGTAAGGAGAGCAATTGTACCTTGAATCAGTGTGAGATTGATTAGGGTTCAACTACAGTCCAGATCGAAGTTAGTTTGTAGTAGGCTAGTGCCTGTAACGGCTTAATACAGTGTGGTGTTCAATCTGGACTAGGTCCCGAGGTTTTTCTGCATTTGCGGTTTCCTCGTTAACAAAACTTCTGGTGTCTGTGTTATTTCTATTCTGCATTATATTTTGTTATATAATTGAAATATCACAGGTTGTGCGTTGTATCGATCAATAGTGAGATTGGAAATTGATTGATCCTTGGATATCGGTCTTTGGTACCATCCAAGTTTATCTCTCTTGTATTTAATCAAGACTCGCAGATTGCTTGAGTAAGATTTAAATCAAGAGATAGAGATATTAACTCCTTGATATACTTTTTATTAAGATTGAGTCTGACTGTCTAGTTGATTCTCTTAAAAGTATATTAGAGTTAGTCCATACAGATTGCTAATCGAAATATTGGGTGAGGTTGTTAGACCCCCGCATTTTCATTGGTGATAGTGGTCTTCCACAAATTCTTCGATAGAATATCTATTTTTATCATTCTGCAAGTTATTATCAATTTGGCTTCACAACCTGTCCTTGCGCACAAACGAGGTTTCAAAGGGGATCCTCTTGGATGCTTCTTATACATCCCTGCATTTGAACATTCAAGAATTTTCCTAGAGATAATTTTATCTTTACGGTGAGTGCTCAAACCTTTACGTATGCTAAATCCAATGCCTCTAGCGTACCGATTATAGTAATCATATGCTTGTTGTTTGGAATCAAATTCCTTACCAATTTTCGGTACCCCATCGGTTTTGTCAATCTTTTCTGGATCTGTAGTAAATGGAACATCATTTTTCGGATGAAAACCAAGTTGAAAACCAAGTCAAGATTTATTTTATTTTTTCACAAGAGTTCAATACATAGATATTATAGAAACCAAAACCCTAAAATCTAAATCCGGATGAAAAGAATATGTAGAAGTAAACTAATGTTACTCAACACATAAGACGCATACAACCATACGTATCCCTAAATAACCATTAACTTAATATTACTAATGTTGATTATCAAAAAAGAGAAAATTGATTGGAGATCGTTATACCACTAGACAAGATTGTGATGAAATATATTAAATATCAATACGAGACAATTACATGAAATATTGTACTGTATATGAGATCTTGAAAAGCTTTGTTTTTGTGATTTAGTTATGCAAGCACATGTTCTAGATGGTTGCAATAAAACATTAGGTTTCCGAAAAAAACAGGGATATGAAAAATTTTCTTGGCGCCAAAAATAAAGGAAGAATACGAAGATTTCGGGTAAATAGAAAAACATGATATGTGAAATATATCCTGAAAAGATACGGCAGTTCAAAAAAACGGGATTTAACTTCAGTTATCTCTACTATTTGTTGATGTCACATTTGCGCGATCAAAACTTTTTCCCCTTGTAACGTTGTCATTATCTGCAATGTAACAACGTAGTTTTTTTTGGAAAAAAAAAAAGAAAAAAAAAAACCTGGCGAGATTAGGGTATACTCATATTAATTGGGGTATACCCAGATTTATATGGACATAGTGCCCTTACTAAGGGGAGACCAAATATGGGTGTAGTTACAATACTACCCTTATCCTATATAATTCTAATTATCCTAAATCAATTTTTTTATACCATTTCATCTTCTTCTCTTCTTCTTCTCCTCCACCTCTACCTTACCGACCTCCACCAACGCCACCATCAAAACTCGACGATTAAATCGAATAGATCGTCGATTCAAAAATTCTGATTAATCTTCAAACATGGATCCGCCACGACTTAGGGCAAGTCGTATGAAAGACGCTAATCGAAAACCCAACGAGTATAACACTGGAATTGCAAGTTTGGTTTAAAAGAAAGTGAAGAAAAAGACGGTTGAAGAAAAAAAATCGAAGTCGCTGAAACACGAGAAATGGTGCGATTAAGAAAGTAAGGGCATACTTAAAATCACTCCAGTACTTCAATTTCATGTTTGCATGTCAAATTAGGTCAGAAAAATCGAATCTTTGATTTTCAGTTATTTTCGCCGGCAAGGTGTTTGTTTCATGACCTTGACGACTTTTCATAGCTAGGTTTGGTCAGCAAGCTCTTAGGTTGAAGATCTTGCCGGCTGTTTAGTATCTGTAACTGCTACTTGCAGGGTCAGCAAGGTATTCAACTTAGGACCTTTCCGGCGTCAGTTTTTTTTTTAGACGGGTTGGTTATAAATTTTTACCTTGCCGGCAGTATTTCAAGTTTTTTGTGTCTCCTGATGCCTTGAATTTTGAAAGTCGGAATGGTATTTGGATAAAACCATGCCGGTTGTTTTTTAGCCAACAATGTATGGGTAATGGACCTTGCCGATTGGTTTTGTGGAAAATCCTTGTTTACTGTGTTCATATTTGTTGTATAGCCGGCATGTTATATGAATAATACCCTGCCGGCTACTGTTTAGCCAGCATGCATTTTTTAGTCGACCCTTCTGACTTTTGTGTAGCCGGGAAGGTTGTATTGGTCGACCTTGCCGACTTATATTTTGTTTTCTTAATCGTTTTTGTTCAGGTTGCAAAAGGCAAAGAAGAAAGCTCTAAAATCTCTTAGTCCTCCTTCAAGACCTCCTCGTGTTAGTGAAAAACTCTTGACTTCAACACAGCGAGGGGAATACGTTGTGCCGGGAACGCTCAAGATCCGTGTACCGAATGATTCAGAACCACCATCAGAACCCAGTGATTCAGACGAGATTCCATATGAAGACCAATCAATTTCATCTGGTAGAAGAGGTGATGATGATGATGTTGATGAAAGAACTCCGGCTGCTGGAGGAGGTAACAATGATGATGATGGTGGTGATCAGGACATGCCTAATGTTGGAGGAGGTGATGATGATGATGATGATGATGATGATGGTAATGGAGATAAAGATAAGGATATCGAAGATGAAATTGTTGAAGAGGAAGCGGAACAAGAAGAAGAATAAGAAGAAGGAGATGGATATGGAGAACAAACTCTAGCTATTGTTCAACAAACCGAAGCTTCAACTTCAACTGAAACCGGAAAGAAGAAGAGGGTTATCACTAAACCAGTTGATTCCCACATGCCCCCCCCTCACATGATGGTTAAACTGAGACAAGGTGAGCCTCCAAAGGGGACCCCAGCAGATGGTGGAAATGTTCTTTTTGAATACAAAGACTCATGGGCATGTACGATCCATAATACTATCGTAAGTAATCTCAATCCGTCTTTGTTTTTTATTCAAGTGTGTATCTATCTTAAATTTGCGTCAAGTATTTGTATTTATTTTCATTTTGTTTTTTTGGTATTTAGGATCACAAGCATGCCATCCGTCTCATGAGGCGCCAAGATTCATGTTCAGTGACTAAAAATTGGAATTTTGAGGATGAATGTGAGGAGGTGAAAGTGATTGTGAAGAACTCTGGGTTGTGGCCTGCGGTGGAGAGTTCGAATATTGAGCATGTTAGAGTTACCATATCTGCATTCCGTGATAGGTTCCACGGAGAGACTGATACAATGTTATTCCCATTCGGTGAGATGGCGATAGCTCCCGAAATTCTAGGCCTCGAGGTTGATGGAAAAGCAGTCAGTGAGGACTTCGATAATAAGATTTCTTGGGAGAAGATTTACACATTGGACAAGAAATTGTTCGGTTGGGATCATCCTAAGACGGAGTCTATGCTTGTGAAGAAGGATGGTCGTAAAAGCAAGAAGTTTAATCTGAAGCATTTGAGGGATACATTATGTGATACCAAGAAAATCTTTGATATGGAAGGAAGGGTGAACCCGGTGCGAATCAATGCTACCACGTCATCTTATTTGCTATATGTCCTGGGCAAATGTATCTTCCCCGACAGGGTCGGAAGCTTGGTCGACGCCAGTTATATGCAACTATTGGATCCCTTAGATAAGATGCGTGAGTATTCTTGAGGTACTGCGGTGGTCGCCTTCTTAAACAATGAGTTGAAAAAGGGTTCTAGAGCACTCACTGCGCAAGTTAACAGAAATATATGTCTCTTCCAAGTAATTTTATTGTATAAATCATTTATATTTGCAAAATTCTCGTAAGATAAGATTCTTATTAAACTTTTTGTTTGCATTGGTTTCGATATATTTGCACTTCCTTACCTTGTTAAAAGACAAATCATACATCAAAGTGGATGAGAATGTTGCGATTGATAAGCCAAAAGCGCAAAGATACAGTTTTAAGCTTGGTCAGGATAAGGAAATGCCGCAACAGCTTATCAAAATCCGAATCGCCATGGAAAAATTGATTGCGTATGATGTGATATTTGATCCATATCGAGATGCTATAAATCAAGGTTTAATCCAAAGGAGAGATGAAGTTGCATTATACTACGGATCCTTGTTGTGCTCCCATGGATATTCAATGTACGATCCACATCGGGTAATGCGACAATTGGGTTACGTCCAAGAAGAACCTCATTTCTATGAAGATAAGTAGTTCTTTACTTTGTTAAAGGATAACTGCTCCACATCCAAAAAAAACTATTAACGTCGCTTACACTCCACCGCCAGAGCAAGAACATTGGGACGATAGACGTGGCCGTAACATCGATGTGAGTCTTTTGGACGAGGTGACCAAAGGTAATGAAGCTAGTGAGAAATATATGACGTGGTACTTGGGTCGGGCTCGTCCTAATTTAATTAGAGAACCGACTGCTGAAGATTTGGATCGTATCAAGAAGTTGGCATCGAAAGACCCAACAACAACTCTTAAGTTCTTTGTAAGTATTTTAGAGTTTCTCTTATTGTTTTAATTGTTTGTTGTTTAATTTAAAATAGAAGGAGAATTTGAAGAGCCTTGTGAGGGTGATGTGTTGCACGAGAGAAAGATGAGAGCCTTTGTCGATTGAGGAGCAAAGCAAGCAAATTGACTTTGCTAGCAATGTTGACAATGATGATGCTTATGAAATGTTCAAGCAAGCTGATGCTGAAGTAAAGAGGGAAGAAAAATCCAGGAGGAAAGCACAATCCAAGATGAATGCTGACAAAAATAGGACTCGTAGTGGTCGTGGTGGTGAAGGTAGTAGTAGTGGTTGTGTTCCTAAACGGGGTCGGGGTCGTGGTCGTGAATTAATGCAATCTCTAGTTTATTTCTTTATGTTGTGTTAGAAAAATGTTAAGGTTAACGGATGGACAAATGTTTTTTTAAGGTTTATGGGACATGTTTTCGTATTTTGGAAAACAAGTGTTGGATTTCTAGTTGTTGAATGAATGGTTTGTTTAGCTACGTAAAATTTCAATACTTATGCCGGCATGCTTTTTTTAAGTTACAATGCCGACCACACCAGGGCCGACAAGGTTTTGAACTGTCAGACTGCCGGCCCTGACACCAGAAATTATTTGCATACCAGGGTCGACAGGGTAATCAGATCTAAACCTAGCCGGCTGTTACGAAGCCGGCAGGGTATTATATTATCGACCCTTCCAGCTATGTGTTGCAGAAAATACCTTCTCTTGATGCCTAAAATCATCATAAGGTCGGCATGGTTAAAAATTATGTTCCTTGCCGACCACATCGTAGCCGGCACGCTAGTGACCAATTACCGTTCCGACGGCTAAACAGAAAATTGCATGAACTCCTGATGCCTAAAAGTCATAAGGTCGGCATGGTAAGAAAATTTCTACCTTGCTGACCTTATTATAGCCGGCATGCAAATGTCCAAATACATTGTCGGCGGATACACATAATAAAATGTCCTCCTGATGCCTAAAATCATCATAAGGTCGGCATGGTAACAAAATTCCGACCTTGTCGGCCGTATCATAGCCGGCATGCTAATGACCAAATACATTTCCGGCGGTTACACAAAATAAAATGTTCTCATGATGCCTAAAATCAGCATAAGGTCGGCATGGTAACAAAATTCCGACCCTGCCGGCCAGACTTCGTCGGCATACTGGGGAAAACAAACCGTGCTGGCGAATTCAAAATTCAAATTTTTGCAAGTACAATTGCATTGATTGACTTGTACTTAGGCATTATAATGGCCAAATTTGGCCAACATCCTATAAATACACTACTTATCTCCACAAAACAACACACAATTCTTTGCATATATCTTCAAAGCTCATATCATCATACACCCCATCTAACTCACCCAATAGCTCTCTACATAAAACAGCGGCTTCATTTGATTCTAATGAATATTTGGCAATCACCAAAGCTTGGTACGCGAAAACTCGAGTTAGACATGAGTCATCCGTAAGGGTAGATGCCGTAACCTTTTGGGCAAGGGTACACAACAAATTTAGGCAAGAGTTTGGGAATCCCAATGGAAGAAGTGTTCAACAAGTGCATGATAGGCACCTAGTCATTGAAAATGAGAATACTCACTTTTTTAGCTCTCCAACCCCCGATTTTCTACGCTACCAACTTCAACTTGTCCATTGGATAATTTGTAAGTATGTTTGTGGTTTATTTTACGTAATCCATGTTGTTTGATCTTCATACTAAACACCACTAACAAATTAAGCTTATGTTTTGTTTTTGTAGCATGAAGCCGTGAAAGCACGCTACTTGGAGGAAAATGGGGAAGCATTCACATTCGATGCAAGCTATGAATTCATGGTGTTAGAGCATTGCTTGGTCGAACTCGCATGCGTTGCTATCTCAAGCATGTTTGTCAATGTTAGTGATCAAAACTATAAGTCTTGATTTCTAGCCGATTATAGCTAAAGGTCTCGGACTAGGATAGAAAGTGTAGTTGAGCTCAAGACTCCATGGTAATCATCATATAAGACGAAGGACTACTCAAATAACTGGTGGAACTTCATCGACTAAAAGGTATGTGGAGGATGAACTTATCTGTCACTCAAAAGTTTATTTACTCTATCTCCTATTCTTGAGACAAAAGTCGTTTTGATATATAGACTTTCATTATACACATTTTCTATTTCGAGACGAGTTTAACTCGCCTATCTATTTCTCGAAATATGTGTTGGTAAGCTTTCGCTTTAGCCAAATTCATCTTTACCTAGTGACAAATGTCATGTTATGTTACAATCACTTTGAAAATTGCTCTGACGAAAAATGGTCTGTGAATAACGGCTATATAACGTTCTCTGAGAATGTTTCAATGATTGAAATGAGAGTTTAGATTACATAACCATTGGTAGGATATAAGCATTGTTGTGGAAACACATATATGTATAAGTCCTTATTCCTTGAACCAAAGTTTGCGAACTTTGTTGATCAAGAGAAACGGAATGTGGCGTGAGCCAAGTCCACGAACTCAGTCCACGAACTGGCGGAAGTTCTCGACCCGAGAATTTCTGTCGGAGTTTGTGAACTCCTTCGTAAGCTTAATTCCGCGAACCCAGTCTGCGAACTTGAGTAGGTTATATCTAAAATCGGTTGTTCTTGAACTCATGTTTATATAAAGTTCATGAACCGTGGCTATAAAGTTCATGAACCGATTCGAGTGAATCAAACCGTTTTTGCTTCGATTGTGTCTTGTGTAGTTACTTAAGATCTAAGCAATTGAACAACTATCTAACTAGTTCATTTGAGTCATTTAAACTAGTTATGGTGAAAAATAATACGGTTGATATGAAATTGCTCAAATAAACTAGTTAGAGAGTTGTTCAATTGCTTAGATCTTATGTAACTACAGAAGACATAATCGAAGAAAACAGGTTTGATTCACTCGTATCGGTTCATGAACTTTATAGCCACGGTTTGCAAAATCATTCCTTAGTTTATATAAACATGATTTCAAGAACAACTGATTTTAGATATAACCTACTCAAGTTCGCGGACTGGGTTCGCGAACTTAAGCTCACGGAAGGAGTTCACAAACTCCAGCAGAAATTCTCGGGTCGAGAACTTCCGCCAGTTCACGGACTGAGTTCGCGGACTTGGCTCACGCCACATTCCGTTTCTCTTGATCAACAAAGTTCACAAACTTTGGTTCAAGGAATAAGGACTTATAGATATATGTGTTTCCACAACAATGCTTATATCCTACCAATGGTTATGTAATCTAAACTCTCATTTCAACCATTGAAACATTCTCAGAGGACGTTATATAGCCGTTATTCACGGACAATTTTTCTTCAGAGCAATTTTTAAAGTGATTGAAACATAACATGACATTCATCACTAGGTAAAGATGAATTTGGCTAAATCGAAATCTTACCAAAACATATTTCGAGAAATAGATAGGCGAGTTAAGATCGGCTCGAAATAACAAATGTGTATAATGAAAGTCTATAAATCAAAACGACTTTTGTCTCAAGAATAGGAGATAGAGTAAATATACTTTTGAGTGACAGATAAGTTCAAGTCTCCGCATACCTTTTAGTCGATGAAGTTCCACCAGTTGCTTGAGTAGTCCTTCGTCTTGAATGATGATTGCCATGGAGTCTTAAGCTCAACTAAACTTTCTATCCTAGTACGAGACCTTTAGCTATAATAGGCTAGAAATCAAGACTTATAGTTTTGATCACTAACATTGACAAACATGCTTGAGATAGCAACGCATGCGAGTTCGACCAAGAAATTCTCTAAAAATCTCCCTCTTTGTCAATTTTAGTGAGAAAACTATTAATACATATGGATTACAATAAATAAATAAATAAACTTTTGTAGCTCCTATTCCACATGCCTAATCTTCAACATTACTCGAAATCTTCGTCACTTCCAAGTACTCCAATGATCCCAAAGGTTGTAAGTTTAGCATCATCGTAGTTGAAAATCCGTAGCTATAACAACAAGAAAACAATAGTTCTCAATCATTGTTATACAGTGTCATAGTATCATTATACAACGTCAAAGTTCAATTGTATCACAACTTCAACAACAATACTATGGTGATATGTATCACTCCCCCTTAGTCAATACTCCATCTCGCATGGAAACGACTCCCCCTTACATAATGATCCGAAAACCATATGTATTTGTAGTGTGAACTACATATTAATTCTCCCCCTTTTTTCAATAAAATTGGCAAAGGTACAAGAATAGGATCCTAATGAAATTTCCAAAAGAGACATTTCATTACCAAAAGAAAGAAACACATATCATCTTATTTAGATGCAATCATAAAGTCGAAGCTAAATACATTCATCAAGGAGTTTAAAGATACAAGATAACCCTTATAATATTCCACAGCCGCACTCCCCACAAAGATTTGGCAATTAAGCGCAAGTTCAAAAAGAACTCTCCCCCATAATATGTCATTTTCGAAAGAACAACAAGAGTGACCTTAATTTCAAAAGAAAAGAAGGATTTCTTTGGACATAAAAAATCACATATAAGTATGAATTTGAATCCAAAATACTCAATTAAATTAACCACAAGAAATTCATGATTAATTTAATCGGTAATGCTCAACATAAGTGAACTTATGGAGACTCAAAAAACAGTCAATTAGATTAATCACAAGAGAACCCATAATTAATCTAACCGAAATACACAACCAAACTAATCACAAAAGTAATCAATTTAATTGGTCATACTCGACATAAGAGAATCTATGGAGCAATGACTAAATTAATCATGAAAATAATGAACCCAGTCAAAAACGCTCAGACATAAGAAAACTTACGGAGTCATAACTAAATAACCAAACAAGATGATTAATTTAGTTCAATATGCTCGACATAAAGTACCTTACGGAACAACAACAAAGCTAATCATAAAAATAATCAACTTGGTTGTTTAGTGCTCAACATAAGACACATTACGGAGCCTCACAATAATACATAAAATATGGATCAGGGAAGATCAATTATTGCGGGATACACAAGGATTCATTCTATTTTCCATCACCATTTGCAGAATGACATACAATAGACATAATCCTTGAAAACAAAAGATTTTAACCTATCTTCCATCAATAATTTACAATATAGGCTTCACTTTTGTATCTGTCAAAAGTCCATTCATTCTTTTATCAATATAAGAATATCGACTTACGAAAGACTTTACTTTTGACAAGATACGGGACAATCATAGTTCACAGACGTAAACACACATATCCCATAAACAATTGCAATATATAAAACTATAAAGATTAATACTGCAAAATCATCTTCCGAACAAATTTAGAATTTAAACCCAATAAATCTAAAAACATGAAGATGAAAACGTTGGACATAACTATGTGTAATCACAATAATGGATATTCCAAACTCTCGTTATTCTTCTAAAAAAAACAGTAAGAATATAAGATTTACTAGGAAAAAACTCCTATAAAGCATTTCACTTACTTTCAGTACTCTTCTCAAACTCTCTGTATTCATCAAGATCATCTTCAATTAAATCAATCCTTGATTCTAGATGATCCATCTTTTCTTCGAGTTTCTTGGAAAAAGCTTCAAGTTCACCTTTTAGGGCACGAACTTGTTCTAAGACGAGATTCATGGTTAAAGAGAGCTTATAAGACTGAGAGACAGAGATGTTTCCGTCCAGAGAGAAAACCGTGAATATCAGGGCTCATCACATTATCAGAAGAATCGAATCGTATCTTCTTAGAAAGAAATAGAACAATCCAAACATCACCTTCTTTACTTGAAAGACTTGAAGAAGACATGATAGAGAAGATAGAAGAAATGTTTATGCTAAGGAGAAAACTTCATTTTTAAAAGCAACAGAGGATAGGATATAAATATCCAAAATGACCTTTGACCAAAACCCTAAAAAATATCCTCAGAAAAAGATCCTTAACCAAAAACGTTTTAGTAACCAAAAATCTAGGCTAAATAACAGAAAAATTTCATCACAACCCTCTTGAAGATTATGATTTTTGTCTATGAGGGATAAATAAAAATCATCAATTACAGTATTACAAACTGTAGTTTTTCCAATTCTCTGAAGAATTGGTTAGCTTCTTTTGAGGGGATGCAGTATGTGATATACCTTGTTTCTGTTTTTCTTTTAAGAAAGAAGAGTTATCTTCATCATTCTTTCTTTCTTTTAGCACAGCTTTGAATACCTTGATTGTTGATTTTCGTAAACTATGCACTCTATTGGAAACCTCTTTTACAAAGGATGAGGGTTTTGTATGAGATTTATTTTTCCTCTTCTGCAAAAAACGTTTGACAGAGGAGAACTTTTCCTGTTCCAAAGTGCCGCAGATTTTAAGATTATCCTGATAAATATGTGAGGAAATCACAGTAATAGATAAATTCTTGTGATTTTTCATATGATCCTTGTTGTCAAGGTGACATATGTATGATATGGAATCAGGAGAAGTTTGCTGACAATTCATAGTCGAAGAAGTTCGATATGTTTTGTAAGAATCACAATTGATCAACTCCAGTTTTAAATTAGACAGTTGGTATTCCAGATTTTCAATCCTTTTAATTAAGACTTCCTTTTCAAGATGAAGTATTTCTTAGGAAGTAAGATTGTTTATTATGGAATAGTCAGGACTGTTAGGAGGACAGACGTGATTATCAGCAAAGAGATTAAGATAACCATCATATATATCATTCTCTGGACAGTAGTCAAGAGTAGACGTCCATGCTTTCATTATCTCACTCGTCTCCGTATCAGGACAGTTGAAAGTATTGTGAATACTTCTATAGCACATGAAACTGGAATTGGTAACATAGTTTTTTTGAATTTTTTAATTGATTGACTGAGCTTTCTTTTGAGACTTTCTTTTTCTCTGTCTAAGAGATTTCTTAAGCTGTTGTATAAACAGTGACAAAGTCGAATTAAAGCAATTCTCATCCCTTTTGTCAGTCAATTGAGAACGTTGAGACTTACTGTCAGATGCAGCAACATGATTGCTAAACAGATGACGTTTCTCTCTTTGTTCAAGTTCAAGATCGAAAATTTTCAACTTTTCAGCTAGGGTATTTCTGGATAGTGTATCAAGGTTATTTCCCTCGATGATGGCGTGTTTCTTAGAATCGTATCTAGATGGCAGCGATCTGAGAATTTTCATCACAATGTCCTTTTCAGGAATAGTCTTACCCAATGCAAAATATGCATTAACAATTTTAGACACTTTGAGATTAAACTCATCAAATGTTTCTTCATCTGCCATACGAAGGTTTTCCCAATCGGAATTAAGGTTTTGAAGCCTAGCTTCCTTTTCACTGGTATTACCTTTAAATACGGTTTCTAATATATCCCAAGCTTCTTTAGACTTTGTGCAATTTGACACATGGTGCTGAAGATTTGGGGTAATGGCATGTATGATGGCATTCAAACCGTCGGAATTTTGCTTTGCAGCAAGTATCTCGGCAGGACTGTATTCACCAATATTCTTGGGAACGTTTACATTACCAACTGCCACAACGGGAGCATCATAGCCATTAACAACATATAACCATGATTGAAAATCACGTGCTTGAAGAAAAGATCGCATAACAATTTTCCAGCATAAGTAATTAGAGCCATCTAAGACTGGTGGTACGTTAATTGAGATAGCACCTCTGTCCATATAGTCAGATCGCTACAAACACAGACTTGCAAGGTCTTAAACGTGTTTGCCTGCTTTGATACCAATTGAAAAAGCGGGGGTACAACAACCACACCCAACAATTCGATTAGCAATCTGTATGGACAAACTCCAATATACTTTCTAGAGAATCAACTAGACAGTCAGACTCAATCTTGAGAAAAGTATATCAAAGAGTTTATATCTCAATCTCTCGATTTGATCTTTACTCAAGCAAATAGAAATCTACAAGTCTTTATCAAAGAGAGATAACTTGGATGGTACCAAAGACCAATATCCAAGTGTCAATCAATTTAAATCAGCAACCTAAAAGGTCGGATATTCTAATTGATTGAACTAACGCACAACCTGTGATATTTCAATTATATAAACAAATATAATGCGGAAATAGAAATAACACAGACACTAGCCTACTCCAAACTAACTTCGGTCTGGACTGTAGTTGAACCCCAATCAATCTCACACTGATACAAGGTACAGTTATGCTCCTATGCCTCTGATCCCAGCAGGATGCTACGTACTTGATTCCCTTAGCTGATCTCACCCATAACTAAGAGTTGCTACGACCCAAAGTCGAAGACTTTAATAAACAAATCTGTATCACACAGAAAAGTCTACAGTAATAGATAAATCCGTCTCCCACGAATATATCTACGAGTTTTGTTATGTCTTTTGATAAATCAAGGTGAACAGGAACCAATTGATAACCCAGACTTATATTCCCGAAGAACATCCTAGTATTATCAATCACCTCACAATAATCTTAATCGACGCAACGAAAAAAAATATTGCAGAATCACAAACGATGAGACGAAGTATTTGTGATTTCTTTTTTATCTTGCCTATCGGAGATATAATCTCAAGCCAATTATTCCAATTGTACTCGTATGATAGAAACAGCAAGATCAGATCACACAACTACAAGAAAAGTAGTATCGGTCTGGCTTCACAATCCCAATGAAGTCTTTAAGTCGTTAACCTGGTTTAGAGAAGAAAACCCAAGGTTAAAGGAGAACTGACTCTAGCTTATACAACTAGTATCACACGTAAGGTGTGGGGATTAGGTTTCCTAGTTGCTAGAGTTCTCCCTTATATAGTCTTTCAAATCAGGGTTTGCAATCAATGTTAGCTTGGTAACAAAGCATTCAATATTCACCGTTAGATGAAAACCTGGTTAGATTCAAGCTAATATTTCTCAACCGTTGGATCGAAACCTTAGCTTGTTACACACAATTGAAATGTCCAATTTTGGGTTTATGTAACTGTTCCCAAACATTAACATTTTTTGGTTCAACAATAGTTAACCAAATGGTTAGCCATATGATTACTTTCATATCCACCATATTCTTCTTCACCATAACTAGTTCAAATGACTCAAATGAACTAGTTAGAGAGTTGTTCAATTGCTTAGATCTTATGTAACTACACAAGACACAATTGAAGCAAAAACGGTTTGATTCACTCGAATCGGTTCATGAACTTTATAGCCACGGTTTGCAAAAGCATTCCTTAGTTTATATAAACATGAGTTCAAGAACAACCGATTTTAGATATAACCAAGTCAAGTTCGCATACTGGGTTCGCGGACTTAAGCTCACGGAAGGAGTTCACAAACTCCAGCAGAAATTCTCGGGTCGAGAACTTCCGCCAGTTCGCGGACTTGGCTCACGCCACATTCCGTTTCTCTTGATCAACAAAGTTCGCAAACTTTGGTTCAAGGAATAAGTACTTATACATATATGTGTTTCCACAACAATGCTTATATCCTACCAATGGTTATTTAATCTAAACTCTCATTTCAACCATTGAAACATTCTCAGAGGACGTTATATAGCCGTTATTCACATACCATTTTTCGTCAGAGCAATTTTCAAAGTGATTGAAACATAACATGACATTCGTCACTAGGTAAAGATGAATTTAGCTAAAGCGAAAGCTTACAAACACATATTTCGAGAAATAGATAGGCGAGTTAAACTCGGCTCGAAATAGCAAATGTGTATAATCAAAGTCTATATATCAAAACGACTTTTGTCTCAAGACTATGAGATGGAGTAAATAGACTTTTGAGTGACATATAATTTCAAGTCTCCACATTGAAATATTTACTTTAAATCCATTTTAATTGATTTAAAATCACTATAAACAGATGGTTAAAACATTTACCATTGTCGATTGGGTCATCTCTTTGGGATTAGGGTCGTTATTGAACGCGGGTTTCTGTTGGAAACGAAAACTACAAAGTGCATATTTGATTAATCTACACCTATCCTTTATGTGTTTAAATGTTCTTCCCCTTTCCGTTCCAAACTCCTCCTTGTAATCGTGAAAAACCCTCAGTCGGAAAATTTCTTCAGTTACGACGCCTCGTCCATAGTCTTCACTATATTTTTGGGCCACCCATATTTTCATAATTACCAAATCTTCTGCGGAATCAAATTCAGTCATTGTAGCTTAGATGGTGTTTTTTTTGTGATAAAAGATGTTCAAGGGTACCACTAAATTTGGTGTGTGAAATACCTTTGGGTAACCCATCCTTTTATAGGATCCAACTTGCTAATTGGTGTGAGAAAATGTTAAAACCCATCTTACACATTGTTGCTTTGACAATTACTGTTTACACACCGTAGTTACTTTTTACGGATTTCGAATAACTTCTCATGTTCATAAACACCCTTTACTGTTTACGAGCAACCCCATACTTTCTAGAACAGACAATCGCTCCTCACAAACAACCAAAAAGTGTTGCAAAAGTCATTCACTATTAACTTACAACCCTTGTACTACTTTTGTCAGTAATTTTTATCTTCCGCACTGGAATACTACTGAATCCCTCAATTTAACAGACTTCTCTTCAACAAAGGACAATTACTGTTTAGAAACGCCTCTTGGATGATAACATAAGACCAATACTGTATAAGAAGAGATATTAGTACGGCCCTTAGATGTGTTAAATATATATATATATATATTTCGTCAGAAACAGGTGTCGCAAACACATATCAATGACTAGATGATTTGATTACTCAAAATAATGCACGACAAATTATGACAATTCAGGTGGCAACAGATGTAAGGAAAATAATAGTGATGAAAACTAATACGACTCAACAAATTAAAATTACATTGACATAAAATCTCATCTTCCCGAAATATAAAAAGTATGGCAAAGAAGCTAATGGTGTGGTAAACCAAGCACATGGGGTTACAGGATAATATTTATGACAAAAGGCATCGATAAGAGTAAAAATTAATTCGATGTAATTTAAAATGTTATTAGTACGGCCCTTAGATGTGTTAAATAAATATATATATATATATAATACGACTCAACGAATTAAAATTGCATTGACACAAAATCTCATCTTCCCAAAATATAAAAAATATGACAAAGAGGCTAATGGTGTGGTAAACCAAGAACATGGAGTTACAGAATAGTAAAAAGTTGTTCGATGTAATTTAAAAATCAAATGAATCCAGACCAAGAAGTTTGCTATAAATACCATCATTCTCTACCAAAAAATAAATGACAAAGATTTCAAACCATCTTTATTAATCCTTTACATTTTAGTCCTTTTTTAATATATTTTAATTTTATTTTTGGAAAGTTATGGCAATCAAATTCACAACCGAGGAAGATACATCTACAATCCAATCATGGATGAAGGTCTTTGTGGACTATGAGGATTATCTAACTGTGGAAATAGGTCGCCTTGACCATCACAAGGTTATTGTTGTGCATCAAGATCAGACTGTGCAGGTTGCATAACTTAAGGTTACGAAACTAACAAAAACCATAACCAATGTCTCTACAAGGATTTTGTCCCAGGTTCTCGAGTTTGGAATTCAATATTGCAGAAAAATGTCAAGCAACTGAGACAACAAGATAAATCCCGTTGATAGGCAGGTTTTAACCATGTAATCTGCAAGTAGAAAAGTTAAATAAGAACCTCATGGTTTTTTGATCCCAATTACAAGCTAATAGAAGTAGATGGTGGTAAACTTACAATTTTCGAGCGCTCTAATCAATAAGCAGCTCTTTTGTTCCACTTATTTTCGCGCATCACAATTCAACTCCAACTTTCTATGTTCTTCTAGTGTTATTTCCTAAACATAATCATGATAGTTGATCAAACTGGACCTAATACGCCAGATTAATAAAAGCTAAACAAGAAGAATAATTAGAAAAAGCAAACTCTGAAGGAGTGGAAAGAGATCAGCAAGAAGCCATGTGCATAAGATAAGGGGAAGAGGCAGATGGAGAGGGATAGCGTAACAATCTTGTCAGATATAAAATCTTTCAAGTTATCTTCAGAAATGAGAAATCTCGAGAAAAAGAAAGATGGTAAGGAGGAGGATTTAGGTCGCCGAAAGGAGGATGCTAGGGGGAGGAGATGATTCATGGAAGATAGTTTGAGCATCCCAACACTACCTTCAGATTCTAACTGCTGCGAACTTGGCTGGTTTGCAAGAGTTTCTCCGAGCTCTGCAACATTCATTGGTAACAAATTTGGAAAGCAGGTGACTCGAGGAAAGTTTCGAGGTGGACCGGTACAACATGGAACCACCAACTCAAACAACAACCATCTTCCTTAGCAATTAGGCACAGTGCAGCAGCAACAGATTTTAAGAGACTGATTTTAAGAGACTGATGAAAATAAATCTTAAGGCAATGTAATATTGTTATGGAACCCACAGCTTACACAACCCACCAGTACCAGAAATAGCATGCATTCAATCCATATTCCATGATATGGTACAAGATGCCAACAACTAACAATCAGATCACCATGAACAATAAACAACAGATCATAAAAATAAAACAACATTCAGTACCAACAGATCATAAAAATACACAAATCATAAGACAAAACATGATCAAAATCATGATAAAAAAAATCATGATAAAATCCAAACTTATTTATAGAAAAAAGTTCATCATCATTAAGCATTCACATCCCATTAACAAAGAAAATAGACCCACACCACCACCACCACCCACCAGAGGAAATTAACACTAGTAGAACACATTAAAAGATAAAAACCCTAAATAAAAAAGAAAAAGACATTGAACCTCATGATCCCCAGGATCAACCCCCTAAATCCCAAACCCTAAATTATTATTATCATTCTCTGAGAGTAAAATTAAAGCTGACCACAATCGGCAACAACGACTGGCTTGGAGCACTTTCCACCGCTAGATCCAACCTTCTCAATAGCTCTAACAACATCCATACCTTCAACAACTTGTCCAAAAACGACATGTTTACCGTCCAACCAGCCAGTCTTCTCAGTACAGATGAAAAACTGAGATCCATTAGTACCAGGACCAGCGTTAGCCATGGATAAAATTCCAGGACCAGTATGCTTCTTCTGGAAGTTTTCATCAGCAAACTTAGAACCATAGATTGATTCACCACCGGTACCATTCCCGGCGGTGAAATCACCTCCTTGACACATGAATCCAGGAATCACTCTGTGGAAAGCAGATCCCTTGTAGTGCAATGGCTTGCCACTCTTACCAACTCCTTTCTCTCCGGTACAAAGTGCTCTGAAATTCTCAGCAGTACGAGGAACACAATCGGCGTAAAGCTCCATGATGATACGTCCGGCAGGAGACCCACCGATGGTCATGTCGAAGAAAACTTTAGGGTTTCCCATGATTCTTTTTTTTCTAGGTTTCGGATTTTCTCTCTGGTTTTTTTTTTTCTCACTGTTTGCTGGTTTGTTTGCTTTTGATTTTTGCTTCAGCTCCTTGTGAGATTATATAGGTGAAGGTTTCGTTGTGTGGATGAATATCAACCGTTCACGTTATACACGTGTTGGGATCTGAAACAGTCTAGGGTTTTGGAGAAAAGTTCGAATTACGGAATAACCGTGGTTAGGTTTTGACTAGAGTTAACGGTGGGGGTAGTGAGAGTAATTAATTGATATATTCGAGAAGATTCTTTTTTTTTTGCTTCTTTTTTTGTTTTTTCTTTTTTTGTTTTTTAAAACTAGGTTAGTGTGGTTCTTTAAATTTGTGTGGTCTTTAATTGTGCTCTCTATGTGGATACCGTAGGTTTGAATTATGAAGAAGATCTAACGGTTTATAGATAGGGTAGACGATTAGGACGTTCCGTGATTGTGATGTTATTCCTTTTTTAAATTTAAATATTTTTGGTTTCTTTTGCTTTTTTTTGGGATTCTTTTTTTCTTTCCTTTCTTGTCGTTATTCTCGTGAGGCGTGAGAGCAAAATTGACACGTGAATTGATGAAACTCCTCAATCAGAGAGTATAGTAGTGGGCTAAAGCCGGACGTCGTACTGTGTGAGTCGTGTTAATATTGGCCCGTAGCCTGTTGCCTAGTATGTACCGCACTGCCGCCCTGTCTATGCTCATGGGCGCCTGTGGCGGGTGGGGTTCATTCGGTCTGGCTGTTAGTTTAGACTGGCGGACCATAATGCGGATAAAAAGAAAAATTGAAGCACTTATAGGGTTAAAAAAGTTACGATGGCGAGTAAAATCATTGGGTGATTATGCCAATCATATGGTTCGAAATTTGTTAGCAAAAAAAGTTATTATCGGAAAAAAAAAAAATATCAAAGTCATTTTTAAAAAACTCGATTACAAGTTAACTGAATCCAGCCAAGTGGGGTTAATCCAGTTGGTCAGGAGTCTGACTCTCAAATATGAGGTCAGCAGTTCGAGTCTCCGCTCAAACGTAATTATACTAATTTTAACATGGATTTAAGAGGACCGAGTTTGCTAGTAAAAAAAGAAAAAGTTAACTGAATCCTTCTTTCCTATTCTCATGAAGTGATAGAAAGTCAGGATTTTTTTTTCTTCTATGCAAAACGTATTAGGTTTTAATTCATGGATTTAGAATTGTTGAACGTCGTGATAATGACCCAATAATAATGCAAAATTAGTGTAGGAAAAATACCTTATAGCTCTAATCCTTAGTACATCACCGACCATCTTACTGCAACCGTAATACCTTGTGGAAGTCCTAGTTTATCCTTCTTTATCTTTTACATTATGAATCGGAAATTCTAGAATGACTATTTTGTTCCTCTTATATGTAGAATGAGGATCAAGGTTTATAGCATAATTTAGCAATATAGAAATACTATTACTTTTTTAATTTGACCTATTTTTAGCTAAAAAAAATCAGCAATATTGAGATATTATTACATTTTTAATTTAGTCTATTCTTAGCTAAAATGAAAAAATTTATAGTATCTATTTTCCAAAAATGGAGATATATAATTAACCAAAATTATTACATGGTTCAAGTAAATATTTTTATTTATAAAAAATCTTACAAAACAAACGAAAGGATGAAAGAACTGACTGACAATATAGAGTTCAAATTAAATTCAAGTGGTTTTCCAGTCCATGTAAAGCATCCACACAATGTTTAGCAATCTGTTTACAATTTTACATGATAGTATCATTGTATCAGTTCAGAACCCCGGCTTTGTAAGAATATCAATGCGGGGAATTCAGAACTTTATTTTCCTTTTTAATATAAGTTTACAAGTTGGAATAAAGAAAATCCAAATAGGTGTACAACACCCTTCAGGGAAGAGGACCTAAATAAATAATATGTTAGGGTTCAGAACCAAATTGACGTGAAAATTATATGCACAGAACGAAAAGTGATGTGGAGATAATCTTCAAACAAATTTTAACAAGCAAAACACTGAAACAAAACTAAGAACCCTAAGATAAAATCCTTTTTTATGGGGATTAGCCACCTCTGCTGTGAAGAACGAATAAAGAACTTGAGTTGTATTAATTGAATGAATCGTACACAAGCTCATGATTGAGTATTTAAAGCAATCTAAACTTGTTTATCAAGTAATATCGATTTAAAGAAGCCAACTAAAATAAGGAAACTAACTAAGCTAAACAGAGTTTAATTAAATAAGGAAAGCTAGCTATATATGGTATTGGTTTCGCAACATCCCTCCCCGCTGGAAACATTGCTTGTCCTAAAGCATCAAAATCTGGAAATCGAAGCAGCAACTCGTCAGCATCTTCCCAAGTGGCTTATTCTACAGGATGATCTTTCCATTGAATTAACCATTTGGTGCCTGCATGAGTACCTTTCTTGAACATTTTACGTTCCAAAATAGTATCTGGCTCCCATTTATCATAATCAACAGTTATTGGAAGATTTGGATCAACCAAAACTGAAGAACCCAATTTTAACTTAAGCTGCGAAACATGAAATACTGGATGTATACGACTTGTAGCAGGTAAATCCAACTTGTAAGCAAATGTGCCAATCTTCTCCAAAACACGGAAAGGTCCATATAACTTAGGAGAAAGCTTAGAATAAGCTTGAGTTGCAACAGTGTGTTGTCTATATGGTTGGAGACGCAGAAAAACCCAATCATTCACTGCAAATTGGCGTTCAGTTCGATTTGAATCGGCATAAGTTTTCATTCTAGTTTGAGCAGCTTCTAACTGAGATTTCAAAATTCTTAGTGTATGGTCTCTTGCTCTAAGAGTAGTATCAACTGCATGAACAGATGTGGATCCTGGAAGAAAAGAAGATATTGTTGGTGGTAGTCGACTGTAAACTGCTTGATATGGAGACATCTTTATTGCAGAATGAAATCTTGTGTTATATCACCATTCTGCCCATGGCAACCACTTAGACCATTCACTAGGTTTAGTACCAGCAAAACACCGTAGGTAGCACTCCAAAGTTTTATTAGTAACCTCTGTTTATCCATCAGATTGAAGATGATAAGCAGAGCTACGACACAATTTAGTGTTTTGTAAAGCAAAATTATGCTTCCCAAAAATTGCTCATAAATATTGGGTGTCTATCACTCACAATGCTTCTTGGCATGCCATGCAAACGTACAATTTCTCGTACAAATAGTTCTGCAACAGAGCTTGCTGAATATGGATGTTTGAGTTCCAAAAAGTGTGCATATTTAGATAAACGGTCTACCACAACCAAAACGGAAGTCATACGATATGAAGGTGGAAATCCGTCAATAAAGTCCATCGAGATATCCAACCAAATATCAGCTTGAATTGGGATAGGATTTAATAATCCTGGTGGACTGATTGCTTCCAATTTATTGCGTTGGGAAACATCACAATGAGATATAAAAGACTTGACAAAAGATTTCATACCTTTCCAATAAAAGTTCTGTTGTAAACGCTTGTAAGTGCGAAGATAACCAGAATGGCCACCAATAGGATTGGAGTTTAAACTTCATGGATAGTTTATTGAAATCCCAAATGATTGGTCCCAAAGTACGCAACCATTGAACACCTAAAACTGCATCACAACCACTTATGTGTAAAAGATGAAAATCAACTTGAAAAGTATAATTTGCAGTTTAATTGGTATGTTGAAACAAAAACCCTTAGTGTGCAATTGACCACCATCACCAACAGTTACCTTGAGTGATGAATCCTTAGACTCAATTGAATACCCCACACTGCTTAGCAACATTGGGATGAAGAAAATTATGAGTAGCACCGGAATCAATCAAGATGGTAAGAGGTTGAGCTCTTGCATATCCCGAGATGCGCATAGTGTTGGGAAAAAGAGAACCCATTAAAGAATTATAGGAATAGTAACATCATGATGTTTTTGCTCATCAATTTCTTCATAAGTGATAGGGACAACTTCTTCCTCCAAAATTGGAGTCGTAAAATCTTCATCTGGAGCCGCATCTAAGAGTAACAAACTTGGTTTAACACACACATGACCCGGCTTATAGAATTGATCACAATTAAAACAAAGACCTTTGTCACGTTTTTGTTTTTGTTCTTCCCATGTCAACCTCTTGACTCCAGGAGGTAATGTAGTGATGAGTGCTAAAAAGTGCATATTTCTATATATTTTTCTTGGCATTTAACTCATCTTTTGTGCATTAATTCTACATTTTATCCCATATTCTGTGTTTTCGTTGTTTTCAAGAATAAATACTTTTCTTAATTAATTTTGCATTTTTAGGTACTAAATAAAGCCTGGTTAACTCAGAGAGCAAAAAGAGCAAAGAAACGGCAAAGACTCTCGCTAGGAGGAAGCGAAGAATGATGTTTGCAAGAGCCGGATCAACGAGAAGTGGGATTGAAGAGGAAGAATTGTTCTTGAAGAAGATATGGTCTTGGCATACCCAAGACCCAAAACCCTTACCCAAATCCATTTCCATTATCCATACCCATTTCCATGAGAGCCGTCAGATTGGATCCATCTTGTCATCCAACGGTCGCCTCATCATTGTGCATCAAAATCCGAAGCTCCTGTCAAACACTATAGTACCTAACTCCATCTGAAGCCGTCAGTTTTGTTGTATCTCATCATCCAACGGTCGCTTCTATCGCGTCGTTGGATCATTCCATCACCTTTTCATCCTACGCTTTCGCTTCGCTAAGCATCAACCTTTGATACACCCGCCTCACACCCTAGCATCGGAACCTATACCCTTCACCCAAACACTCCCTTCCCTTCTTCCCATCGATCTTATCTTCCCCAAAAACCTTCTTCTTCCCCCGACAGTTGCAGTCGAGCTCTGCTCCTGCCTCTCTTCCATGTCCACTGCCACCCTCTGCCTCACTACCATCTCCATACCCCGACACCACCTCAATCACCATCACTTTCCCCAACTCTCTAGCCTAGTTGCTTCTTCAAACCCACATCTCTCTGAACCCTAGGTGTGGAGTTGATGAAACAACTCGATCTAGGGTTGCAGTACATCAATTGGAGCAGGAAGAGCATCATAGGGACATCAACAAGCATGGGTCGAGTCTATTTGCATCAGAGGGTGAGTTAATTTTATTTATCGAAACCCTAATCCTGCTGATTTGGGGATTTTCAAATTAGGGTTTGTAGAAAATTTGGGTATTTTGTTGTAAGCTATAAAAGGGAAACGATGTAGTGTGTTGTAACCATGCCTGGATTAGCCAGAGCACCACCTTAGAGGCCTGGACTAGCCAGTGCTCTCTACTGTTACCTCTTTTTTAATTTCAAATTCAGTAATTTCAATTGTATTTGTTCACCATGTCTAGTGTGTTTGAATTATCTTGTATGATGAATGCTTGTGTATGTAATATGTTGAGCATGAGCTAAATTGTTGCAGCTGAGGTTTAGATGAAACCTCAGTGCACTGTCTGATAGTGGAATGCTAGGTTAGAGCCTTAGTTCATTGTTTTGATTGAGCAATGGGAAGAGACTAATGCTCATAGTGCCTGTGATTGATTGTTCTGTCAAAAGACAGTCAATGCTAGGGGCAAACTAGTGAGCAAATTAGTTTTTCTCCCATTCTAGATGTATGCATAGGATATTCAACTCAACCTAGGATCACATTGTTTGGCTAGGACACAAAGGTGGACTCTAAGCCTTAGCTTAGACCACAATACCTTATTTCAGTCACTTACAATTTCAGTCTTATTTTGCTCCCTGCTCAACTAAATTTCTTAGCTATCTTGTTGTTTATTTCTTGTATTTTGAAGCCTGTTGTGCATTGAAATCAGTGCACAAACTCACCCCTGCCCCTGGCTCACAGCCTTGGTTCCATGTTGTTTTGTCATCTTTGCTTTGTTAACTGTTTTGGTTCTTTGCAATTGCCATATTACTTTGCCTTGCTCACTGCCATAGTGCCTTGTCTCCATTGCTAGCTTAGGAAAATTTCTTGTATGCTCCCACTCCCTGTGGACTAATCCCTTGCTTACTCTCTATACTAAAACTTGGCCTTGTATACTTGCAAGTCTTTTGTGTGTCGTTCCCAAGCACACCAAGTTTTTGGCGCCGCTGCCGGGGAGTGGTGCTTGTTGCTGCTGATTTCCTTTGCTGTCCTGACCTGCAATCATTGCACTGAGTTTTCTGAGCTTCATCACTATCATTGCAGGTGCCACTGAGTTGCTGCAGAGCTGTGTTGCTGGCCACCTGAGCTGCTGCTGCTGCTGGAACCTTGGCTGCTGTTGTTGCTATTGCTGGAGCTGGTGAACCAAGCATGCTGCTGCCAAGCCAAAGTAACTGGGCTGCCAACTGAAGCTGCGTTTCACTGCTGGGCTTCTCTGGTGGTGGTCTGCTGGGCTTCGCCAAACTTTGCAACTGGGCTTAGCCACCTGCTGCTGCTGGGCTCTTCCTTTTTCTGTTGCTGGGCTCGTGATCTTCTGCTCCTGGGCTTCGCAGCTGATCCTCCTGGGTTCGTGTTGCTGAACCAACTCCAACTGTTGCTGGGCTTGGGCGTGAGATGCTTAGGACGATCCTAAAGCCCAACTGGGCTAGTGCAACCAAAGGGAACAAAAGCCTAACTAGGCTTCCCTCCTTAACCAAGTAAGCCTAAACCATGAGTAACCCACTTGGGCCCCATTAAATATTCAATTTGGGTATGTAATAATTAATTTATTTTTAATTTGGGCTTGTAATAATTATTTTTATTTTCTTTTTCTTTTATTTTCTTTTATTTTCTTTTATTTTTCTTTTATGGGCTTGGAAATATTTATTGTTGTTTTTATTTTCTTTTGTGGGGTGTGATAATTTATGCTAGGCTAAGTTTACAAAAAAAAA
>NC_039362.1:123693535-123695015 GCF_003573695.1 Papaver somniferum
TGTGCAGTTATCCTGTGAAGAGCATGACTTAGGTAATGTTGAATCTTCTGTTGACACTAATGATCCTATGCATGAAAATATAGTTGATGTGTCTGATTCCATACCTAAGCCACAATATATTGCTTGTTTTGATGTTAATTTGGATATTTCGGATAACCATGATTCTGAATTTGGACTTGTGAAATTGTGTTGTGATGATGAGCATGCTACACAACTTGATTATGATTTAGAAAATGATGATGTGACTGATAATATTGGTACTTTTGATCTCATGCATGTGAGAAACTTAGATGTCACCTTCTTGCCTAAGTCACAGATTGAGATTATTCCACCCAACCTAGATTTGGTTTGTAACAAAAATTTTAAACCAACTTTTCTGAAGATTCCCAACCTAGGATTGGAACTGTGTGCCTCTCAAGTCCTCTTGGACTATTTTGCATCTAAATACAATACTTTTAAGGAGCCACAGTTGGAATATGCATGTTTGTCCATCCCAAACAAAGTCCATTCTGAGTTAGACCTTGTGAATCCTGCACCCCTAAAATGGAAAGATTTTGTGCTTAAAAGTAAACCCGCTGAAAATTACAGGTTTGGGGGTGATTCATCCGGTTTTTCACTCTCGCTCTCATTTCAGTCCAATTTTAGTGTTTTGAAACTGTCTATGTTTCAACACTTTGTCTTTTGGGTTGATCCTCAACTCTTTAGATTGTTAGTGTATGGTGAATTTTTGTATATAATCCAGTAGATAAAATTTCTTAAAACCCTTTTGTTCCTTTTGTATATATTTTGTTAATCCAATATGATCTCGGCTGACATATGTTGGATTCTTGCCTTGAATAACGGAGTTCTAATATTGCTTTCGCCAAAATCGGGTATTCTCTTTCCTTTTTCTCTACTCAACATGATCCTCTTCATATGTTGTATTATAATTTTGTTCATATTTTGAAACATTGAGGACAATGTTTAGTTTAGGTTTGGGGGTGAAAAGTAGATACTTTGATATATGCCATAATTGAAAACAAGAACTCCTTCTTTTTGAAAAAAATGAAAAATGAAAAGAAAAAATTAAAAATTGAAAAGAAAAAAAAAACATAAAAATGGAGCTCATTTACCTTGAAATGTTGACTCTTGTGCAAATATGTAATTATTAGGAGTCTTAGTCTAGATATTTAGGCACCCTGATTCTAGCACAATTCACATAGTGATAAGAAATTTGCACGCGCACGATCTACCAATACATGTATAGCCTCGATCTTCAAGGTGTTTGATAGGAAGTCACGATTGCCAATCACTTTAGAATACTGAACGAAACTTGACTAGCTTGTTCTTTGGTTGGTTGGGATAGAAGGTGGAGGTTACATTAAGAAAGACAACCATCGAATTTAACTGGGTGCATCAAAAAGGGCTACCTCTTGCAAAGTGTCATGTAATCTTTTGTTTCCTTTTGTATATGTATCAAAAGTGTTTCTTTATCAAAAAA
>NC_039362.1:123695288-123719388 GCF_003573695.1 Papaver somniferum
AAAAAAAAAAAAAAAAAAAAAAAAAAAAAAAGAAAAAAAAGAAAAAAAGAAAAAAAAAAGATGTATATATTCAGAAAAAAATATCAGAAAAATACAAAAAAATCAAGTATTGTTCAATTCCATCCTCTCTTGTTCCAAAAATAAAAGAGAGTAGTCAATGTAAATAAGAGTCATGTAAAGAGTCATTTTGTTGTTTCATTGTAATAAGCAAGGAGGGTGTATGCCATTGATGTACAACGCGAGTAATTGTGAAATACCTCCAACTCATTCACAATTCTCGTAAAGTCCGGACAGCTAGCTAGATTTCTACCTTGGTTCTTAGCCTGAGAAACTATCTCTTGGTGATTAGTAGTCATAACATCCGATCTTTCTTTACACATGTGTAGATACACTTTACACTCTTATCACATGTCTTTATTTGTTATCAGTGCTAGGATTGTGCCTTGGATAGCTAGATTGACATCTCCAGTTTGTTGTGAGCTTAAACTGACTTGCACATGTCACATTTGATGGAATCTGAGCTTATATTTTGACCTAGAACTTTGTAGGTACGTTCTAAGCAAACTTTCACGAGACTTCACTCGTCCACTAGGGACACTTAGTGGTTTAAAAGGCTTAGTGCATACGCTAAATGCATTCGAGAGACCAGCGACAGTGGTATAGGTAGGATTTCCTTAGTTTTGTTTTCCTTGAGGACAAGTAAAATTCAGGTTTGGGGGTATTTGATGAGTGCTAAAAAGTGCATATTTCTATATATTTTTCTTGGCATTTAACTCATCTTTTGTGCATTAATTCTACATTTTATCCCATATTCTGTGTTTTCGTTGTTTTCAAGAATAAATACTTTTCTTAATTAATTTTGCATTTTTAGGTACTAAATAAAGCCTGGTTAACTCAGGGAGCAAAAAGAGCAAAGAAACGGCAAAGACTCTCGCTAGGAGGAAGCGAAGAATGATGTTTGCAAGAGCCGGATCAACGAGAAGTGGGATTGAAGAGGAAGAATTGTTCTTAAAGAAGATATGGTCTTGGCATACCCAAGACCCAAAACCCTTACCCAAATCCATTTCCATTATCCATACCCATTTCCATGAGAGCCGTCAGATTGGATCCATCTTGTCATCCAACGGTCGCCTCATCATTGTGCATCAAAATCCGAAGCTCCTGTCAAACACTATAGTACCTAACTCCATCTGAAGCCGTCAGTTTTGTTGTATCTCATCATCCAACGGTCGCTTCTATCGCGTCGTTGGATCATTCCATCACCTTTTCATCCTACGCTTTCGCTTCGCTAAGCATCAACCTTTGATACACCCGCCTCACACCCTAGCATCGGAACCTATACCCTTCACCCAAACACTCCCTTCCCTTCTTCCCATCGATCTTATCTTCCCCAAAAACCTTCTTCTTCCCCCGACAGTTGCAGTCGAGCTCTGCTCCTGCCTCTCTTCCATGTCCACTGCCACCCTCTGCCCCACTACCATCTCCATACCCCGACACCACCTCAATCACCATCACTTTCCCCAACTCTCTAGCCTAGTTGCTTCTTCAAACCCACATCTCTCTGAACCCTAGGTGTGGAGTTGATGAAACAACTCGATCTAGGGTTGCAGTACATCAATTGGAGCAGGAAGAGCATCATAGGGACATCAACAAGCATGGGTCGAGTCTATTTGCATCAGAGGGTGAGTTAATTTTATTTATCGAAACCCTAATCCTGCTGATTTGGGGATTTTCAAATTAGGGTTTGTAGAAAATTTGGGTATTTTGTTGTAAGCTATAAAAGGGAAACGATGTAGTGTGTTGTAACCATGCCTGGATTAGCCAGAGCACCACCTTAGAGGCCTGGACTAGCCAGTGCTCTCTACTGTTACCTCTTTTTTAATTTCAAATTCAGTAATTTCAATTGTATTTGTTCACCATGTCTAGTGTGTTTGAATTATCTTGTATGATGAATGCTTGTGTATGTAATATGTTGAGCATGAGCTAAATTGTTGCAGCTGAGGTTTAGATGAAACCTCAGTGCACTGTCTGATAGTGGAATGCTAGGTTAGAGCCTTAGTGCATTGTTTTGATTGAGCAATGGGAAGAGACTAATGCTCATAGTGCCTGTGATTGATTGTTCTGTCAAAAGACAGTCAATGTTAGGGGCAAACTAGTGAGCAAATTAGTTTTTCTCCCATTCTAGATGTATGCATAGGATATTCAACTCAACCTAGGATCACATTGTTTGGCTAGGACACAAAGGTGGACTCTAAGCCTTAGCTTAGACCACAATACCTTATTTCAGTCACTTACAATTTCAGTCTTATTTTGCTCCCTGCTCAACTAAATTTCTTAGCTATCTTGCTGTTTATTTCTTGTATTTTGAAGCCTGTTGTGCATTGAAATCAGTGCACAAACTCACCCCTGCCCCTGGCTCACAGCCTTGGTTCCATGCTGTTTTGTCATCTTTGCTTTGTTAACTGTTTTGGTTCTTTGCAATTGCCATATTACTTTGCCTTGCTCACTGCCATAGTGCCTTGTCTCCATTGCTAGCTTAGGAAAATTTCTTGTATGCTCCCACTCCCTGTGGACTAATCCCTTGCTTACTCTCTATACTAAAACTTGGCCTTGTATACTTGCAAGTCTTTTGTGTGTCGTTCCCAAGCACACCATGTAGTTCTCATAATCTGTGAGTTGGTACTAGTCGATGGTTTGAACTGAGGTGAACGACAAGATGGCTTAATTAAAGAAGAAGCTGCAAGAATAGTGTCTTCTTGCTGTATGGCTTTCTTAAAAGCATCAGATAGAGTTTTTGGTTCAAACAAACTCACACCCGTACCAATATCAACTCGTAAGGCAGCAATAAATAAATCCATCAGATATTGAGTAGGAAGATCATTAACAAAATGAAGCAACTTTTCAAACTCAGAAATTAATTCTCGAACCGTACCTGTTTGAGATAGTTTTGTTAGAGCTATATGAGGGTTGACAAACTTGTGATCGGCAAATCGACTACGCAATAACACACAGAATTCGTCCCAAGTTGATGTAGGAATAAATTGTTTAATCCAACGGTACCATGAATTGGCATCACCCTTGAGATGAGCAGTAGCTATGGGAACTTTAAAAGCTGGAATTATCGTATGTAAACTGAAATACTAATCAGCTTGAAAAATCCAACCATCAGGATCAGTTCCATCAAAAGTTGGGAATTTTAGGTTGATTGAACCAGTACGAATAGTAGGTATAGTTTCAGCACCACCACTGCCCCCATTACCATTATGATGACAATTATTAGTACGTTGATGTTGACTAGCATCATCAGATTTTCTTGTACTAAAAGCATCAGCAACAACGTCTTTCAGTGCAGGTGCCAACGATGTCTCTAAGGCTGTAGTTAAAGATGTTAATGCAGAAATATCCTCTTTACGATTTTCTCTAGCAACTCCTTCATTAACCTCTGCTTTCTGAATTTCATCAACACGTTGTTTTGCTAAAGCATCTACCAATTCTTTCATCTGATCCTTCAAACCTTTAACTTCTTCTGTTAATTCTACAACCGTCATGGTACAGAAAAAAAAAAATACTGAAATTCTAAGAATATATCAAACCTGCTCTGTACCATATGTTAGGGTTCAGAACCAAATTGACGTGAAGATTATATGCACAGAACGAAAAGTGATGTGGAGATAATCTTCACACAAATTTTAACAAGCAAAACACTGAAACAAAACTAAGAACCCTAAGATAAAATCCTTTTGTACGGGGATTAGCCACCTCTGCTGTGAAGAACGAATAAAGAACTTGAGTTGTATTAATTGAATGAATCGTACACAAGCTCATGATTGAGTATTTAAAGCAATCTATACTTGTTTATCAAGTAATATCGATTTAAAGAAGCCAACTAAAATAAGGAAACTAACTAAGGTAAACCGAATTTAATTAAATAAGGAAAGCTAGCTATATATGGTATTGGTATCGCAACATAATACATCAGCCATATGGTTCAATCAACCAAATTAAAAGATATTCGTCCAATACGAAACGAAAGAAAGAAGTAGCATAAATGTTATCTTCATCTAACAGTAGAACATAACCTTTTTCACGTTTTCCATGATAGCAGGGAGTGGTCTAACTGGAACAGGAGTAGCGCTAATTACTGGCCTTGAGTTGCTGCCTGCACCCCTACTAGTTGGGACAGCATTGCTCGATACCGCTCCATTTTCAGAACTCTCCTGATCCATCATATAGCAGCGAGCTCGAAAAGCAGCAAGATGTGCATAATATGCCGGAGGTACTGCAAAATTATAAACATAATCAATCAGAGGATGTGTCATAAAGAATGAGAGCATCAAACCCTATAACTTTTTCAAAATGAAAATGAAAAAAAAAAAAAAAAGAGAGAGAGAGAGAGAGAGAGAGAGAGAGCAGACCGATAGATACAGAACTGGTGCACCTTGCATACCTGCAAAGAGGTTGATATTAACACGTATATCTAGTATGAGTGAGTGCAACTTAAAAACTAGACAGTACGAGAAGGTATTCATACGTGTAGCAGAGATTATTGGTCAGGGTCTGAAGCTCATCAGCTGTGAACTTGTTGTCATCCCAAAGTACATGATAATGAGCTGGCCGACTTGTTCCCTTTCACAGTATTTACATTAAGATGTGAACAAAGTGAAAATCAGTAAAGAGAACGTCCTTTATGTATTAATAATCAAAAGAGAACATTAATCTTATTTATTATTCTTAAAATTTCAATCTACCTTGATGCCTTTATGACTGCACAGATAGAAATCAAATTCAGTGGGGTGGCAGATACTGGAGTCTACAACAGTTCCTGCAAGAAACCAAAAGAAAACTAAATCGTACATTTCAAAAATTTCAAGTTTATAGAGAGATTAATGCGTAATAGATAAGATATCATGAGGTTGGAATATAATGAAGTACCTGGTAAAATGTTTCCGAATTTGATATTTTTATCACCTGCATTAGATCTATTATTATCTGCAAACAATCTTGTGCGGTGACGCTTTTGAACAATTACAAATGTCACAGGGGGTTGATAATTTTCCTGCATAGCTTTGCATGCCTGAAAAGGAGGGGGAACAGTTAGCGCAAGCCAGTTGACAGAATCACCTGACCAACAAAAATTTAGAAAGAGCAAGAATTTTAAGTTTAGCAATCTTTATACCATGCGGATGGCATGCAGTTCATGAAATAAAACTTGATAAAACTGTCCTTCACTAACACCATCCCTGCATATTCAGAAAATATTATTGTCATGTTAGGTGAAGTAAGTGACGATACAGAGAAAAATACGAAAAAGTTGTACCTGTAAAATATAATCCTCTCAGGTTTCCGTCCAGTTGCTTCATAGAAAGAAAGTAGGAGTTCCCTGGATCATACAAGAAAACTAACTCTAATTCAATACCCATATTTCTCAATTCGTGTCTAAGCCAAGACACTGAGATGTCTTCTGCTAATAAATAGATAAAATATAGCATTGACTAGTTTATCATCAACCATGGAAACGACAGAAAAGAAAAAACTTACTTGACCATGCCTCCTTCTATGATTCCACCATCAGAACCACGGGTCTCTTTGTACATCTCTTCGATGATTTCCTGGCGAGAAGCTTGGGCACAAACCAAACCAGAATACTTTGTGACTTCTGGCCAATCTTGAGACGCCACAACCTGAGCAAAAGTTTACAAGATAAAACGTGTGTGTTATGTTGTGTGTGCGTGAGAGAGTATAAGTAAATAACATGAATTTGTGTGAGCACTATTGCTAAGATTCTAAGTGTTTATGGTATAAATCTTACAGCGGCAATAGAGGGGGCATTTGGTTCCCCAGGGCGGGGATGGGTTACATCGGCACCAAATATGATGGTTGGTACGTCACTGACCAGAGGTATGCTCCTTGACAAAGCATCAACAAGGACTGTGTTCCTTCCACCAACTTTCACATTTATCTTCAGTGCAACATTTGCCAAATACTTCCTTTGCGGCTTATAAACATGTTTTGTTAGACAGCATTGGGAAACAAGTCCAAGTTCTGTTTCACAGATACGCTTCACATCACCTGTAAGTAAAGATCAAGAAAAATGTGAATCACTAAATAATTTAAGAGAAAAAAGACAACCAAATAGAGAAATCACCCATTGATGCCAAGTGATCAATTTTGAAAAGTGGGCTAAGTTCCTCACCATAGAGAGAACCGTTGCTGTCGGGCAAAATAACAATCAACAGGTCTAGTTCCTTGCCCTGCGGCTGGAGTTTGGTCTTGACATACTTGTTGAGATCCTTTAAAGCTCTGTCGGGCTGATCTGGACGAGTAACCATGTATGGTGGATAGATTGGACCAGGGTTATATATCTGGACAAATAAAAACAGGCATAATGAGACGATTAGCTAACAAGTAAGAAACAAAAAGAATTATATAAACAGTGGTGGCCTTTTACATAATATATAATAGAGGAGACTTTAGAAGTGTACCATGCCATGAGTGCAGCACATTTGCGCAAGCTCTGCACAGAAATTAGTCACAGAAACTTCTTGCAGATTGCGGGAAAAGTTTATGCATACCCAGTTATCCACTTTTCCGGGATTCACCATTTTCTAAAATAGGGGGGGAAAACAACACAAAAATTAAATTACAGAAACTTCTTGCACATAGCGCGAAAAATCCACTTTACCAGCATGAGTTAGCTTTGTCAAGATCTTTTGAAAAGGTTGGCCCACCAAGGGACATGATTTGGGCTGTGCACATATTTGAGTTCAGGCTGGACTCGAGATTAGTGCAGTCTGTATTTTTCTTCCTTTTTTATTCTCTCATTTTGTCTCATGGTCAATGAAATTCTTAAAGAAATTTTTGATAAAGCACATGATCAAAATAATTCATCTATTAGACTATTAAAGATGGAGTGAAATCTTCTGACAACTAGCTACCTGAATACGTTAGAAGGGCAAAGTTATAATCTAGATAAAAAAAACCTTATCGAGCATGTTCCACGTCCCGACTGTTGGCAAGCAACTCTTATGCCTTCCTGTCTCGTGATATTTAAGCTGCATGAGCAATAACAGTCATATTTAAGCTCTGAAACTACAAATATGTAGATAATGTTTGTTTGCAAAATCAAATTACCAAAGGTGCGGGTAGTATGCGGGCTTCAACGGAAGCAAGTTCCTTGCTGATCTCGATACCAAACTCCTTTGCATAGGGGTCCTTGTCATATTCGTTTTGACCAACCGTCTAAACCGGTTGAGAAGGGGTTAGAATGAACAATCTCTTGCAAACAATTGACTTCAAATCGATTATATAAACAGATTAACAAGTAAAACTAGTTAATGGAGAAATACATACTTGCAAGATATCTAATTCTCGATCACGAGGACTCTGGCAAGTCACCTGCAACAGAGCAGTAATCTGCCTCTCACTCAACCTCTTAGTGTACCTCTGACCTTCCACAATGTTGCATACCTCCATGGGCATATAATTTGGATTTCTCTGATTCCCCACTATAAGACAAGGCCATGAGGTATGTTGCAGAGTAAAATTGTACGTCTCTTGAAAATATTGAACAACAGATTTTAGGGTTCCTTTATCATCAACAGGAAAACTGTAGAAATCCATGAGAACAAATGATGGATCAACTGTGTCAGAGATGCGACACATTCATTACACTTAGTGCAGAAGTTAATTAAGGTCAAGAACAATGAAAATGATATGGAAGGTCTATATCCAAATTCCAACCAGATAGTATTGAATCTTACGTCAGTTCACGCGTTGCGCTTGCTGTTATGCCAGATATGCAGTATTTTCTACGCATATTTCCTCGGTGTGTGACTTGAACTTTTACACCCCTAAGTGCTTTTTTAATCTGTATATAGTGCAGTAAATCAAACAAAGAAGAACAGCAACAAAAATTAAAACGATATCATACAAGGATTAAATATAACAGAATAGAGATGGTACATGCAGATAAATAGTCAATTTAGTATAAAACTCATCAAGGCACAGACAAAGAATAAAGAGAAAGCATACCTTCACGCGATCAGAATCCGTCAATGGTCTGCCTCTAACGTCCCGATTCAAGAGACGAGACACATACTCAATGACCGGCAAGGCCTCAATGAATGCGGTTGATGACATATCTGCAACATTCATAATCTCTTAGTAAAGAGAAGTTGGAGATGATGAAAGCAAAATAGTGAATCATTTAGAACAGTCCTTCAAAAAAAAACAAAGCTTATCATCACGACACAAATAGCCTTACCAACGTTCAATGACAAACCCATTTGGGTAGGACGGATACTCTGATAAAAACCACGCCAAATTTCCAAGCCCTCACCAAGGGACTGCCTTCTACCAAATGTAGGAGAATAAAATGATCGAGCTATAGCGGGATACCTGCGACCAAGTTGTTATATTTAACATTTAGGCCCTGGCAGAATTCGAAACATTTACTTGGAAAATCTAACAGAATAGCTCCATTGCGAAAATGATTGCGTGCAATGATAAGAAATGTTATGAATATCACGCTAGCATTAAGGAGAATCGCAAAACACATGAAAACAATCAAATTACGAGGAACAGAAAACGGGTATATATGTGCTATAAATAAGCGTTTAAATTGTTCTAAAGCATGATGTTACAAGCTGATGTAGGGAAATAAGAGATGTACTTAGCAGTGGGCTCTTGTCGAAGGACAACGTCGAGAACTGTAATAACTTCTTGAGGCATGTCTGTCTGTCTACCTTGCAAAAACAATTCTAAATGGTGTAAATCAGGATGTGCCACCAATTTGATGGTAACTGTGTACTTTTTCTCTGCCCTGTAACACATGACAAGAATTTGAGAGATATCAGGCTTAATGTAGTTAGTATGTTGTAAGCAGCAAGAAGGCAGAAGATGTATCTTATAAATGACCTGGAGATGCCCATCCCATCATCTTCATTGGGCAAAGTAATCGAAAAATCTCTTGAAGCGAAAGGTAGTTCTCCAGCAGTGAATAGACTATGTCGACCATCATAAGCTGGAAGTCGTCCTCCAAGCTGCGAGTTCCTGTATAAGTTTACCAGTTGCTTCATAATTGCACGGTTCACACCCCAAGAAGTAACTTCTGGAGTAATTGATACATCGTAGTGGTAAAGTTCCTTGTGCATTTGTAGCTTTGCAAGGAAATGGTTCGCCTTGACTAGGCACCTGACCCCAGCTGTGCCCTTGCCAGGGCGGGCGGGGAATGTCCCCACTGATTGAACAGTTGTGATTGAAGCTCCAACAGATTGCCCTGAAAGCTTTTGTAATTGTTGTTTTACAGCTGAGGGATTCAGCTCAGGTGGTGCAGCTGGAGAAGCTTGGTGCAGCGCGGGGATAGTAACAGAAGAAGAAAGACCGCCACTAATATTGCCACCACCTTGGTAAGCAGATCCATGCATGGGAACAACGTTTTGCTGCGGCACTGTCACCTCAATATGTGATTGATATCTTCCCGGTCCCCGTCCATACCCACGCCCACCGTTTGCTCCAAATGGTCCTTGCTGTGATGGAAATGAGGAACCTCTTCCTCCTTGACCTCTGCCGCCTCTTCCACCCCCATGTGATAATGTTGGAGAGCTTTCCTGACCTCTGCCGCCCCTTCCACCCCTTTGTGATGGTATTGGAGTGTTTTCCTGATTTCTGCCGCCTCTTCCACCGCCTTGCGATGGTGGCGAAGTGCTTTCCTGGCCCCTGCCACCTCTTCCACCCCCTTGCGATGGTGGCGAATTACTTTGCTGACTTCTGCCGCCTCTTCCACCCCCTTGCGATGGTGGTGGAATCCTTTCCTGGGGGCACTTCTCAACAGAGCCCACGACACCAGCAGTTTCTGTAGATTTCATGGTCTCACCATCACTAGCAGCCTGGGTTCTCCTTTTCCTCACCATGCTGTGTATTGTATTGTCCGAAACTATCAAAACAAAGACTATAGCAAATCAGTTATCAATCCATTGCAATAGACTATAAACCTTGTAAACAACGGATAGTATACATTAATGAGTATTGATTGACAACACAACAAAATATGTAGCAGTAACTGCTCTAGTGAATTTTAACCTTTCACCAATTTTTATTTCTCTTGAATAAATCAATAGTGACACTCCTCTTGAGGAATGCAAGTACAGAATAGTTAAAGACTCATCCTAACCAGTGTAATAGTTGGTTGGTTTTAGCTGTTGCATGTATATATTTAAACGTGGGTCAAGAAAACCCATTATTAGGATGGACTCATGGAGTGTAAGAACTTTTGTTCGCGAGTTATGACCCCAGAGGTGTCACCATCCTTCCACAAAAAACCCATCAAAACAAAAGTAACACAAAAACCCCATCAAAACAAAATTAACACAAAAACCCGAAATTTAAATGTTGGTTTCATAAAATTTGATGAACCCAACATTTAAATTTTGGGGTTTTTGTATCAATTTTTAAAAATTTGGAATTTTTGTATCAATTTTGTTTACGATGGAGTTTTAATGGATCCCAACATTTGAGTGGAGTTTTTGTACCACAAATTTGGTCACCTTGGTTTTTTATGACTAGTTTTGTTGTAAGAAAAGCATTTTCCGGAGGAATTTCATGTAAAGTTACGGAATTAGCCCTGATGTACTAAAATGGCAAGAATCACACTAACTACTAATCATAGAAAAAGAAGATCAGATGTTCAAAAATTAGATTGTCTGGAACGGCAAAACAACAGCATCCTGAATGGTTATCAAAAATCAAAATCTCAACTAATCTCACTAAACCACTAACTATTAGATTGTCTTAGAAATGACTTCATGATCATATGAACTCAATTTTAGAGAAGTGAATCTGATGATCAAAAATTTCTTAGTTTTTCTCTTCAAAAAAAAACTTAAGTAAACCCAATTAGAATCTAAAACAGTGATAAATGATGTTTACCTTTCTCAGGCGACCTTCAAAAGCCTCCTCCTTTGAATTCTTCCTTGATCTTTAAGGATTTGGAGCTGAATCCAACATAGAAGCTTAGATATTATCAGAAAGCCAAGAAACTTTAGATGGTGATCAAAATAATTTTTGGCACTCGCAGGGTTTATAATTATAGAAATATATGTAGGCATTGGAAACGACAAGCCCCATTGTCTTTTCCATAAAAGTTAATCAGGTAGTGCATGTTTATGGTCTTTTACCCAATCATTTGCTATTCTTTATAGATAACTTATACCGAATTATTTATGATTCGTGACAGTTTAACAGTGACAAAGCGAACACCATCACTAGTATTTTATTTTAAATGGAATTTTGAAATTACGAAAATGTATTAATCGAGATTTTGGATAAAATTGGAAATATTAACCAAATTTAATGTAAATTTAGACTTATTTACGAAATATTTTTTATATAAAATGGTTGGTTATGATATTGTTCGATAAAAAATATCTGGACATATTTTTATAATAAATTTTATACTAATTTTTTTTATAAAGTTTGAAGGAACTTTATTCATTTTAATTAAAGATTAATTAAATGATTGAATTTTGGATCAAAAAAAGAAAACAATTAGGTCGTAGTCATGTAGATGCTACATGCTCATAAATTCAACTTTGTCAACTAATTCTCAACATACTAGAGACAATACAAACTCTAATTTTACGGCTTCGGTATAAAGTTATGAATTTTTCCGTTAATCAAAGATATGATTTCTTTCACCAATTAGCAAAAACAGTAGTATAAAAAGTTATTCCAACCAATAAAGAAAATAATACTAGAGAAATAGACTACTCGTACATGGAAATACTAAACGAAATATATTTGATATTTTTATAGATTTTATTAAAAATAATATATCTAATATCGTTATATGATTCATAAGAGTATACTCACTGGATGATAAAATCGAAAATAATTCTTTTTGCTACCTTGAAGCCTCTTTATCAAATTACAAGTTTTATTCTAATAGATTGATGCTTTTGTGAATAAACAACTAAAAAGGATTAAGGATCCTTAAAACCCTGCCTCTAAGAAAAAAATATCTCAAGAAGCCTCGTATCCCTTATGTTATTCTTATACTTGCACAATCTCGGTGTAGTAAGTCCATGTTATTATATTCCTTCCATCATAACCCTAGTGAATGCTAAAAATATTAAATCAAATTCGAATCTTTAGCGTCAAGAGATTCAATGTATTGGCAACAAGAATTAAAGCAAAAAAAAAAACACGCGTGGATGATACTTTCCTTGTTTACACCTAAATTCCTAGCTAGACACTAAATCGATGTGTCCTAACACGGAAAAAAAGTAGGTTTCAATGTATCCTGTCATATAGAAACACACTAGGTGCTGTATTGTGTATGACTTTTATATTGGCAAGTAAATAAAGTTATGAAATTTCGGTAAAATTGAAACAAATACGATTAGAGTATCTTAAACAGTTTGGAGAAAGTCATAACTTTGGTTTTCAAATAAGATTAAGAACCAATTTTCTCAATATTTTATCTGCAACTGTCAATGTAATGACATGTCCTAGAGAATTCCTAAGAGAAATTCTTAACTGGAGTTGTGGTTAGACCTCCATGTCATATTTTTCACCAATTTTGCTAAATAATTATTTAAAATAAGATTAAAAACTCACTAAAAGCACATAAGAAATTCTAAATATGAATCCATAAACCGCTGGGGATAGTTTATTAGCCATAAGACATATATACATAATGCAGTTGTCTCACCCAAATCAGACGTATTGATAATAAAATTGGATTTTGAAGTTGAAAACGCGGGGGGTACCAAAATACACTAACAACTTTTTCTTAGGCAATCTTAATGGACAAACTCAAATATAATTACGAGAGTTTAACTTAATATCTCAATCAAGAAAGAATATTTAGAGTTATATCTCTATCTCTCAAATCAGAACGTTTACAGATACAAGTCTGTGAACCTGATTTCCGGTGAAAGTACTTGGGTGATACCAAAGATCAATTTCCCAGGTAATCAATCAAGTTGTATCCAACAAACAAGGTCGTATATATCTACTATGATTGATTAACGCACAACCTGTGATATTTCAATTATAAAGATAAACAATATAATGCGGAAAAAGAAATAACATAGACACCAGAAGTTTTGTTAACGAGGAAACCGCAAATGCAGAAAAACCCCGGGACCTAGTCCAGATTGAACACCAAACTGTATTAAGCCGCTACAGACACTAGCCTACTACCAATTAACTTCGCACTGGAATGTAGTTGAGACCGAATTAAACCCTCCCAGCAATTCAGTTACAGTCGCGTTCCTTACTCCTCTTGAATCCCAGCAGGACTCCGCGCAATTGATTCCCTTAGCTGACGTCACACCAACTAAGAGTTGCTTCAACTCAATTGAAGACTTTAAACCAATCTTCCTCCCACAGACTAAGCATATATGTGATTTCCTTTACGATCAAAAAGTTTGATCAAGGTGATGGAAATCAAACCAATAGACAAAGTCTAGCTAACCTCAAAATTCGGACTTATGCAACCCGAAGTGCATCCTAGATTATTATTCACCTCACAAGTATAAAAACATGTGGAATCAACAAAGTCTGAGACGAAGAGAACTTTGGTGATTTTTATCTATCTTGTTCAAGTGAGCAGCTCAACAATCGAACAAGATCAGGATACTCGAGCAGTAGCTGAAACCCTAAAAGGTTTTTAGGAAGAGGACGACTCTAGTTACAACTAGGACACACCAAGAAAAGTAGTGTCGGGATTCAAAGATCCTAGTTGCTTGAAGTTCCCCTTTTATATACATTCAAAGTATAGATTGCTTTATAGCTTTGGAACTAAGTAATAAATATCCACCGTTAAATGAATCTTTGAATTTGATTTACATAAACAAGATATACACTCTGGTTAGGTGAAACCGTAACCGAACCATGTATAAAAACTATGTTCAAGGTGGTTATCTGAAACTAGCCGATTTGAACTTATAAGCTTAATATTCATTTTCATAAACACTTAAGACTTTAACCTTGAGTCACAATCATGTGATCAAACAAGTCTAGTGTTTTTAGAGATTTGATCAAATGCTAATTATTTCATAGAAATAATATTATTGGATTTGAAAATAATCGACATGGTTAGTAGAGGTACAAAGTACAAAAACCATAGCCGTTCGTGAGTTAGGTCAGTCACATTACATGTAATGATTTGTATACTATTAAGCACAACCAAGTTCCGGAGTTCAGAGAACTATTTATGTATGCGTACCTTAAGACTATAACCGGTTCCGGAGTCCATAGAACTATTTTGGTACGTGTACCTGTATGTATACACAAACCGAGTTCTGGAACACAGAAATTTTCTGGTACGTGTACCGGTATGGATACCAAACCGGTTATGTGACCACAGTTCCTTTTTGTTTTGCATACGGGTATGTGTACCAATCCGGTTCACGAGTTAACATATTTCTACAGGATGTGCATAAGGATATGCGTAATAAAAATCTGCTTGTCGACATATAACTCAGACTTATAACAGTTTTCCCAATTTTTAAAACATACAACACTGTCTTATATCTGAATCTATAGTAGTTTTATATTTCTCTCTAAATCGATTCGAAACATTCCCGAATAACATCAATGACTGAAAAAGTGGGGGTCTAATAACACCACCCAATATTTCAATTAGCAATATGTATGAACTAACTCCGAAATACTTTGCTAGAGAATCAACTAGACAGTCAGACTCAATCTAGATAAAAGTATCTCAAGGAGTTAATATCAATATCTTGATTTTATTTTTACTCAAGCTAAAACAATAGCGAGTCTTTATCAAATACAAGGAATACTTGGACGGTGCCAAAGACCAATGTCCAAGGATCAATCAATATCAATCAACAACCAAAGGTTGGATTTCCAATTGATGATCACGAACGCACAACCTGTATTATTTCAATTATATAAAATATAATGCGGAAAAGAAATAACAGAGACACCAGAAATTTTGTTAACGAGGAAACCGCAAATGCAGAAAAACCCCGGGACCTAGTCCAGATTGAATACACACTGTATTAAGCCGCTACAAACACTAGCCTACTACAAACTAACTTCAAACTGGACTATAGTTGAACCCCAATCAGTCTCCCACCGATCCAAGGTACAGTTGTACTCCTACGCCTCTGATCCCAGCAGGATACTGCGCACTTGATTCCCTTAGTTGATCTCACTCACAACCAAGAGTTGTTGTAACCCAAAATCACAGATTTCATAATAAACAGATCTGTCTCACACAGAAAAGTCTATAAGAGGATAAATTTGTCTCCCACAGATAAACCCTAGGTTTTGTTCCGTCTTTAGATATAAAATCAAGGTAACAGGAACCAATTGATAATCCGGTCTTATATTCCCGAAGAACAGCCTAGATTAATCAATCACCTCTCTACAATCCTTCCTGACTACACAAGCGGATTGTCGAGGAATCACAAACAGTGAGACGAAGATGTTTGTGACTTCTTTATCTTGCCTATCGGAGAACTCTCACGATCTCAGGCCAATCAATCGATTTTACTCATACGATAGAAGATGCAAGATCAGATCACACAACTATGATAAAATAGTATCTGTCTGGCTTCACAATCCCAATGAAGTCTTTAAGTCGTTAACCTGATTTTAGAGAAGAAAATCAAAGGTTGATGGAGATCGACTCTAGCAGGCGCACTAGTAGCACACAGACGTGTGGGGATTAGTTTTGCACAATGCTAGATGTCTCCTTTATATAGCCTTCAAATCAGGGTTTTGCCTTAGTTACAAAGCAATCCTTATTCACCGTTAGATGAAAACCTGATTTATATTCAAGCTAATATTTCTCAACCGTTAGATCGAAAACTTAGCTTGTCACACACACTTGGGTAGACGTTTACTGGGTTCGTGAAAACCATGCCCAAACGTGTACGTGTATGTTGGTTCAACATAGTAACCCAAAAGGTTAACCATATGAGCATTTCATATTAACCTTGTTCTTCTTCACCATAACTAGTTCAATTGACACAAATGAACTAGTTAAAGAGTTGTTCAATTGCTATGAGATCTTATGTAACTACGCAAGACACCATTGAAACAAAGATGATTTAATTCAATTGAATCGGCTCATGAACATTATAGCCACGGTTTGCATAAAGCATTCCTTAGTAATTTAATGTTTCATGTTCAGAGCACATCTTTAGATCATAACCTCTTAAGTTCACAAACAAGTTCGCGGACTTAAGTTAATCGGTTGAGTTTTCCAAACTCAGCAGAAATTCTCGGAAAGACAACTTCCGCCAGTTCGCGGACTGGGTTCGCGGACTGAGTTCGCGGACTTAGCACACAAACGAGTTTTGGAAAATTCCAGCAAAAATTCTCGGTCGAGAACTCCCGACAGTTCGCGGACTGAGTCTGCGAACTAGGTTCGCGGACTAGGCAAGCCAATTCCACAATCCTCCGGATTTCTCTTTATCAACAAAGTTCGAAAACTTCGGTTCAAGGAATACAAGGTTATGTAATCTAAACTCTCATTTCAATCATTGAGACATTCTCAGAGGACGCTATGTAGCCGTTATTCACAGACCGATTCACGTCAGAGCAATTCTCAAAGAGATTGTAACTTTTCATGACTTTCGTCACTAGGTGAAGATAAACTTGATCAAAGCGAAACGCTTTACCAACACACGATTTCGAGATAAAATATAAGAAATGAATGCTCAGCTCGAAATGTCAAATGTGTATGATCTAGTCTATATAGCATACGACTTTTGTCTCATATGAAGTAGGAGATAGAAGAGATAGACTTTTTAGTGATAGATAAGTTCAAGTCTCCACATACCTTTTTGTTGGTGAAGTTCGACGGTTCTTTGTATAGATATTCGTCGTTGTATGATGAATCACCATGAAGTCCTTGAGCTCAACTACACTTTTATATCCTAGTCCGAGACTTAGCTATGTAGGCTAGAAATCAAGACTTATAGTTTTGATCACTAACATTGAGAAACATGCTTGAGATAGCAACGCATGCGAGGTTGACCGAGCTATGCTCTAACAATCTCCCCCTTTGTCAATTTTAGTTACAAAACTATTAATACATATGGAATACAAAAAAGATAAACTTTAGTAGCTCCTACTCCATAGTCTAATCTTCAACGTTCCCTGAAATCTTCGTCCTTCCAAGTACTCCAATAATCCCAAAGGTTGTAAGTTTAGCACCATCGTTGTTGAAGATCCGTAGCTATAACAATGAGAGAAATCGAGATTCTCGATCATTATTATACAGTGTCATAGTATTATTATATAACATCAAAGTCCAATTTTATCAAGACTTTAACAATAATACTAAGGTGATATGTATCACTCCCCCTTAGTCAATACTCCATCTCGATCATGGAAACCACTCCCCCTTACACAATGATCCGAAAACCATATGTATTTGTAGTGTGAACTACAATATTTCTCCCCCTTTTTATCAATAAAATTGGCAAAGGTACAATAATGGGATCATAATGAAATTTCCACAAGAGACATTTCATGACCAAAAGAAAAATACATACCAACTTAATTTAGATGCAATATAATAGCCGAAGCTAACAACATTCATCAAGGAGTTTTAAGATAGAAGATAACCCCTATAAAATTCCACAGCCGCACTCCCCGCAAGATATTACCATTAAGCACAAGTTCAAAAGAACTCTCCCCCACTTGATGTCATTCCCGAGAGAACAATAAGAGCGACCTTAATTTCGAAAGAAAAGAAGGATTTTATATTGGACACCAAAAACTATAGGAATGATTTTCTATATCCAAAGCTCAACCAAATTAATCACAAGTAAACCCATGATTAATTAAATTGGAATACGCAATTAAATCAAACCACAAAAGTGATCAACATAAGTAAACTCACGAATCTACGACTAAGTCAATAACACGGAGATGACTAACTTAACCGTTCAAATACTCAACATAAGGAAAACCTTTCGGAATATATGACTACATTAACCAAAGAGCATGATAGTGTAGCCTTTCATATACTCAACACAAGAACTTGTGGAATATATGAAAACTCAACTAGATTAATTACAAGAGAACTTATAATTAATCCAGTTGGAATACAAACCAAATTTAATTATATTTGGCTCAACATAAAAGAACTTATGGAACCCCGACTAAGTTCATCATAGAATATTACAACCTTAACCGTACATGTACTCAACATAAGAAAGAAAACTTATGGAGTACAAACTAAATAACCAAACAGGTTGATTAATCTAGTTCTTAATGCTCGACATATAGCATCTTATGGAACAACCAACAAAGCCAAGGTAAATCGACTTAGTTGTAAGGTGCTCAACATAAGACACACAATTGAGCCTTCACGGTAAAACATAATAAAATGGATCAATGAAGATCAATACCGTGGATAACATACAAGGATCTATTCTATTTTCCATCATAACGACATAATAGACTTTATCCTTGTTGAACAAAAGATTTATCCTATTTTCCATCAAATTAATGATTACATAGGCTTAACATTTATATATGTCAAAAGTCCATTCGTCCTTTCATCAATACGAATATCGATTCATGAACGACTTTACTTTTGACTGCAATATGGGACCTTCAAGTTCACGGACGTAAGTAATATATATCCCATAAAAATATTGCAATATCACAAACCATTAAAATACTGCAATAAACATCATCCTCCAAATATTTTTAGAATTTAATACCAATAAACCTGAAAAATAACATAAGAAGATGAAAACAAAAATAGCTATGTGTAGTCACAATCATCGCTATTCAAAGAACTAGTTATTCTTCCAACTAATCCAAAAAGAAGACATCCTAGGCGACAATGCCTTTGAGAAATTCAGCACCATTCCCAAACTCCTTGTTGTCAACAGCCATTGGAACATAAGGTTCACGAAGATAGGAGTTTATATCAACGAACTGTCTTGGCTGATTATGTCGTACCAAGGCTCTCTGAATTTCTGAGGACTTTGACACAAAAGCCTTTATTTCACGAATCTCCTTTCTTACTTCCTTCAACTCATCAAGAACATCGGAAAACTTCTGAGAGTTAGAAGGTAATTCCTTCTTTTTCTTTTCAGGGACTTAGAAACAGGAGATTTTTCTTTCCTTGATTGAAGATTTAACAATCATGTTGACATACTTTCCATCTGACATGGTGCTTTGAGAACAGTTATAATCAACTGGATTTGTGTGATTGAATCACCTAACTCAACAAGCAATCTTATATAGTATGTCAAAAAGGAAAAAGGAATGTAGGGTTCGAAACCTATTGACAGGTTCGCATACGCCCAACTCTAAAACCCTATAAAGAGTAGAATTGTCGATGATAACCCTTTATTTTATTTGATAGACAGAAAATAACAAATTTAAGAAAAGAAGGAAAAACTTTATTGAAGCCTGAATCAGCACTTAATCTTGTCTCTTTTCGTCAGGCACATGAGACAAGATTTTCCCAACAACACAATCAAGTTGTGTTGCGATGGACAACGATTTGTCCATCTTTTTCCTCAAGGGAGGAATCTTCAGACTTATGTCTATCAAAACGATTCGACCATACTTTCTTTTCAAATGGTCTTAATTTATCCCTGGAAACCAACTTCTGAGACAAAGATAAGATCCTACATACCTCGGCGGTCTTCTGAGCAAGTTTCAGCTTCCTTGCTAATCGATCTGCTCTTCGTTGAAGTTTGCTGGCGTGCCTTATTTGGTGCTTGTACTTGTAACACATTGATAGTCCGTGTCCCTTCATCGATTTCCTATCTTCATAGGAATCATAGGTTTCATACATTTCAACAAGTGTTACAGCTAGACCTTTGTTCCCAGTGTATTTTCTACGATTTGGGCATTCGTTAGCAAAATGGCCAAAACTCTTACACTTAAAGCACTGAGGCATGTCCTCGTCATCAGCCTCGTCAGCATCCCTGTTTTTAGGAGGTACGCGACCGTGAGGTTTGTCTGATGACTTAGGTTTGTCTCTTGAAAACCGTTTACTTCTCTTCAAAAGAATATCCCTAAAATGTCTTGTGATCAAGGAGACCGACTTGTCAAGGTCTTCATCTGAAAAATAATTCTCAGACTGATCATCCTCAGATACATGAACACTTTTACTTTTGGCAAGTAATTTAGTGCTCTTCTGTGCTTTAAAGGAAACATCCTTACCGACTTTGGATGTAGGCTCATGGTCAAAGATCTTTAGCTTCCCAACCAAGGTGTTTCTGGAAAGATTATTGAGGTTATTCCCCTCAACGATGGCATGCTTCTTAGACTGGTATCTAGATGGCAGCGATCTGAGAATTTTCATCACAATGTCCTTTTCAAGAATAGTCTTACCCAATACAAAAGATGCATTAACAATTTCAGACACTTTGTGATTAAACTCATCAAATGTTTCTTCATCTGCCATACGAAGGTTCTCCCAATCGGAATTAAGGTTTTGAAGCCTAGATTCCTTTTCACTGAAGTTTCCTTCAAATACGGTTTCTAAGATTTCCCAAGAATCTTTAGACCTAGTGAAATTAGACAAATGGTGTTGAAGACTTGGGGCAATGGCATGTATGATAGCATTTAACTCTTCAGAATTCTGCTTTGCAGCAAGAATCTCGACAACATTATATTCACCAATATTCTTGGGAACAGTTCCGTCTCCAGCTGCAGCAACAGGCGCATCATAACCATTCACCACATATACCCATGATTGAAAATCACGCGATTGAAGAAAATATCGCACATAAATTTTCCACCATAAGTAATTGGAGCCATCGAAGACTGGTGGTACGTTAATAGAGATAGCACCTCTGTCCATAGATTCATATCGCTACAAACACGGACTTGTTAGGTCTTAAACGTGTTTGCCTGCTCTGATACCAATTGAAAAAGCGGGGGTCTAACAACACCACCCAATATTTCAATTAGCAATCTGTATGGACTAACTCCGAAATACTTTGCTAGAGAATCAACTAGACAGTCAGACTCAATCTAGATAAAAGTATCTCAAGGAGCTAATATCTCTCTCTTGATTTGATTTTTACTCAAGCTAAAAACAATAGCGAGTCTTTATCAAATACAAGGAATACTTGGACGGTTCCAAAGACCAATGTCCAAGGATCAATCAATATCAATCAACAACCAAAGGTTTGATTTCCAATTGATGATCACGAACGCACAACCTGTATTATTTCAATTATATAAAATATAATGCGGAAAAGAAATAACACAGACACCAGAAATTTTGTTAACGAGGAAATCGCAAATGAAGAAAAACCCCAAGACCTAGTCCATATTGGATACACAATGTATTAAGCCGCTACAGACACTAGCCTACTACAAACTAACTTCGGACTGGACTATAGTTGAACCCCAATCAGTCTCCCACCGATCCAAGGTACAGTTGTACTCCTACGCCTCTGATCCCAGCAGGATACTGCGCACTTGATTCCCTTAGCTTATCTCACCCACATCCAAGAGTTGTTGTAACCCAAAATCACAGATTTCATAATAAACAGATCTGTCTCACACAGAAAAGTCTATAAGAGGATAAATCTGTCTCCCACAGATAAACCTTAGATTTTTTTCAGTCTTTAGATACAAAATCAAGGTAACAGGAACCAATTGATAATTCGGTCTTATATTCCCGCAGAATAGCTAGATTAATCAATCGTCTCTCTACAATCCTTTCTGACTACACAAGCGGATTGTCGAGGAATCACAAACAGTGAGACGAAGACGTTTGTGACTTCTTTATCTTGCCTATCGGAGAACTCTCACAATCTCAAGCCAATCAATCGATTGTACTCGTACGATAGAAGATGCAAGATCAGATCACACAACTACGATAAAGTAGTATCGGTCTGGATTCACAATCCCAATGAAGTTTTTAAGTCGTTAACCTGATTTTAGAGAAGAAAATCAAAGGTTAATGGAGATCGACTCTAGCGGGCGCACTAGTAGCACACAGACGTGTGTAGATTAGTTTTGCACAATGCTAGATGTCTCCTTTATATAGCCTTCAAATCAGGGTTTTGCCTTAGTTACAAAGCAATCCTTATTCACTGTTAGATGAAAACCTGATTTATATTCAAGCTAATATTTCTCAACCGTTAGATCGAAAACTTAGCTTGTCACACACACTTGGGTAGACCTTTACTGGGTTCGTGAAAATCATGCCCAAACGTGTACGTGTATGTTGGTTGAACATAGTAACCCAAAAGTTAACCATATGAGCATTTCATATTAACCTTGTTCTTCTTCACCATAACTAGTTCAATTGGCTCAAATGAACTAGTTAAAGAGTTGTTCAATTGCTGTGAGATCTTATGTAACTACACAAGACACAATTGAAACAAAGATGATTCGATTCGATTGAATCGGCTCATGATCATTATAGCCACGGTTTGCATAAAGCATTCCTTAGTAATTTAATGTTTCATGTTCAGAGCACATCTTTAGATCATAACCTCTTAAGTTCACAAACAAGTTCGCGGACTTAAGTTAATCGGTTGAGTTTTCCAAACTCAGCAGAAGGAAAGAGAACTTCCGCCAGTTCGCGGACTTAGCACACAAACGAGTTTTGGAAAATCTCAGCAGAAATTCTTGGTCGAGAACTTCCAACAGTTCGCGGACTGAGTCTGAGAACTAGGTTCGCGGACTTGGCAAGCCAATTCCACAATCCTCCGGATTTCTCTTGATCCACAAAGTTCGAAAACTTCGGTTCAAGGAATACATGGTTATGTAAACTAAACTCTCATTTCAATCATTGAGACATTCTCAAAGGACGCTATATAGTCGTTATTCACAGACTGATTCACGTCAGAGCAATTCTCAAAGTGATTGAAACTTTTCATGACTTTCGTCACTAGGTGGAGATAAACTTGATCAAAGCGGAACGCTTTACCAACACACGATTTCGAGATAAAAGATAAGCAATGAATGCTCAGCTCGAAATGTCAAATGTGTATGATCTAGTCTATATAGCATACGACTTTTGTCTCATAAGAAGTAGGAGATAGAAGAGATAGACTTTTGAGTGATAGATAAGTTCAAGTCTCCACATACCTTTTTGTTGATGAAGTTCCACGGTTCCTTGTATAGATCTTCGTCGTTGTATGATGAATCGCCATGAAGTCCTTGAGCTCAACTACACTTTTCTATCCTAGTCCGAGACTTAGCTATGTAGGCTAGAAATCAAGACTTATAGTTTTGATCACTAAAATTGACAAACATGATTGAGATAGCAACGCATGCGAGGTTGAACGATCTATGCTCTAATAATGACACATATCACTATTCCAGACTATTTTCGAATGATAAAACTTGAATCATGATTTTGATTGTGAACAATAAATTTTCCTTCACCGAAATTCATCAAGTATGAACAAATGTTCATTAAACTTAGTCATTATATTTCGAGAACTAATTACCAAGATAAACTTGACTCGAAATTCTTGTATATGCATGATAGTCAAATTAGTTACGCGACATCGTCTTATAGGTAGAAAGATGAATATAACTTGAGAAATAGGTGGTTCAGTTTTCACTTACCTTTTGTTGGAGAATTTCTCCAAAAGCTTCGGTTGATCTTCGCCTTCAAATGGTAGAACGCAATGATGACTGCCGCGATGTCCGTTTCTCAACTACACTCTTATCCTAATTCGAGACTTAACTAATTGTAGACTAGAAATCAAGATATAGTTTTGAAAACTAAATTTGACAGCAAGCTTGAGATAGCAACACTTGCGAGTTCGACCGAGCAATGATCTAACAATCCCCTCGTCAATTTTAGTGACAAACTATCAATACATATGAATAAAAAAAAAAATCTTTGAAACTCCTCAAATCCATCATGCTTGATTTCTTTGGTTTTTTCAACTCTTTGTATTCTTTGTTATTTCAAGTTGCAATGATTCTGAACGTGTTCAACTCAGTATCGTTGTTGTTGAAGATCCGTAGCGATAACACAACTTGAAAAAAAATATTTTCAATCGTCGTTATACATAAATATAATATTATTATCTTATCCAAAGTTCAATCGTATCCCAACTTTGATGTACTACGGTGATATGCTCCCCCCCCCCCCCCCCCC